>NC_062221.1:50701043-51004074 GCF_902686445.1 Sciurus carolinensis
AGAGGAAGAGTCTGGGTGGACAGACAAGCATCTGGTCTTGGATTTGGGACTGTAGCAGGGGAGATGCTGAGAAGTGCTCGGACTTATGGCATATTTTGGAAGTAGAAGGAACAGGATTACTCATGGCTTAAATGTGCCATGGAGGAAAATGTGCACTCAAGGAAGGCTTCTCGGCACCCAGACTGTGGGAAGATTCAGGATGTGCTATGATGGAGAGAGTTCAGTGATTGTCATTCATTCATTCTAACATTGATTAAGTGATTATTTTGTGTCAGACACCATGCTCAGCACTGCAGCTAGAGAGAATTCCCTAAGGAATTCTAATTTAAGCAAGAAATGACGATGGCTGGCATTAGGCGGAGGGAGAAGGATGAAGAGGAAATGACAAATTTAAGAAATATGTGGGAGTTGGAGTTGGCAGAATATGGTGCCTGATGTTGAGAGTGGGAAAGGTTCTGGGATGATTTTAAAATTTCTGATGCAAGTGGGTAGATGGCACCAGGCCATTAGAAAAGATAAGGAATTCATGATAAGAAATGAGTCCGTGTAGAAAGTCATGAGACTGACAATGGCGATGAATGATTGACGATGTGTGCCAGGCATTAGGCTCAGTGCTTACACAGATGACTTCATTTAATCCTCAAAACAACTTGTAACGATGACACTACCATCATCCCTGTTCTTATGGGAGAGTTATCTGGGACTTGTAGAGGTTAAGTAACTTGTTTGTGCTTAAATAACATACTTAATGTCATAGATTAGGGATTAGGAGAGAGAGGGCTTGAACACATGATACCACTGTTAGTAGATGTTGGGTTTGAATTGCCATAGACATTCAGGGCATTTGGTAGATTTATAAACGTGGACTTAGAAATTGGGATGTGACCTGGAGGTATGATTTCATGAATCATCAGCATAAAAATGATGACTTGAGGACATGCCCTGCGTTGGCTTCCTTCTCTTTTCTGCCTCAATTTTTGCTACCCCCCCATGTGTTTCTTGGCATCATCATCCAAATAAGCAACTTGCACCTGAAATCTTTCTCCCAGGGTCTGCTTCAGAAGGAACCCAAACCCAGACAAAGATGGTCTGAAAAGTAAATAGAAGTTGTGAAATTGAGGGTAACAGGTGCTTCCTTAGGGGTGTGGCCATGCAAGGGGAGGAGTCAACAGAGAAATAATCACAAGAGAACGCAGGACAGGTTTTTAAAAGAAAGAGCTAGTACAAAGGGAGCATGGCAGAGATCTTGGTAAATATTTTGCTGTGAGAGCTCAGCAAGCCAAAATGGAAGTGGAAAAGATAATTGACATAATATAAGTCTGGGTTAAAACTTCCAGAACTGACTTATTTGAAAAATCCAAGAGTCCAGGGAAGGAACAACAGTGGTTAGGAGGAAATCCTCCTCCAGGGCTTGCTGGCCTGGTTGTAGTTCACTTGTCTGAGACTTCAGACCCCTCAACTATCTCCGCTTTATCTTCTTAAATCCTCTTGGCCTTATCCATTTCTAATAGACAACTGCTCTGATGGTGAGATTTCACGGACAATATTTGTGACTTCCTTTTTTGGTAAAATTCATAAAGTTGTGGAGTTGTCGAGTTGAAGAGGTTTTAAAACTGGAAACTGTTTTTTGCATACAAAGAAATTGAGTCTTGGGGTCACACTTCCCTAGGTTATAAACAAAAATAATGGAAGTCAAGAGAGTATTTTTTCCCTACTGCCCTCAGGTAGGTACAAAAGGCAAAAGCAGAGATGGGTGTGTGCAGAAAGAAAGTGTATGGGCTCTGTTCTTTCAAATAGAAGCTAGTGTGCAATTTGCATTCCTTTTTTATTTTTTATTTCCACAATTTATTACTTTGATTTCCGCTCGGGATAAAGTGATCTAAAAATTCTTTGGGACCACGATCACCTTGTCTTTCAAGGACTGAGCTTCTTGCAGTTAGAAAGGATAGCTGAGATCACTGAGGTCAGCTGAAGGGTAGCATCCATGACTAAGGACCCTCCCTGTCCCCAAGGAAGCACCTCTCTGTACCCAGCTCTATCCCAAGAGGTTCAGGGAACAAGAGATCAGGCAGGCTAATTAACCAAGATCTCTCCCTTTAGCTGTGGAAATCATTAATCATAGAGCCACCACATGGCCACTGGTCTTTTAATGATAATTTTAATTTGCATACTAAGCAAACAGTCTCAAGAAGGTTGCTTTGGGTAGAATTTGTGAGCCATGCCTAGGCAGGTTATTTCAAAGTCAATTGCACTTTAATACTCTTTATCTGAAAAGTCGTCTTCTCATTTTGACAACTTCATTTTATAAATACCACCACTGGGCTGTCATTTTTCTGGTGCTGGGTAAATTAATCCTAACCAAGCATTTATTAGTTTTAATAAAAGAACTAAAGTAGAAAACTTGCATTTAAAATTGCAATGATTATGAAATATTCTGGATTGGATTTTAAAACTAGAAAGGACTTCAGCTTTTATCCATTCCTAATGACTTGCACATAAAATTGAAGCCCAGAAATGTTAAATGACTTGCCAGACAGAGGTCACAGAACAACTAACTGGAGGAGAGGAACGAGATCAAAAGTCTGGTATTTTCCCTCAAACTATTAATGAAATTAGATACATTAAGATACCATGGTGCTTAAAAAAAAATGCAGTGTTTCCAGAATCAATTAAATTCTACATAGTTGAGAATTTAATTTTTCCAAATTAGATAGATTGGCTCACAAGCATTATTGCTGTCAAAAGCTATGTCATCTCAAACTCATTTTCTTAATTAGAAAAGCAAAACCAATTTGCTTGTTTTTCATTAATAATAATACTTGTCTTGAGGTGATGTGGCCAAAAAATTGCAGTCATGAAAAGAAACGGCTGAACTGCACTTAAAACAGTACTTAAATAAACAGTTAAATCTCAAAGATTTCAGATAGCATAACACATACAAGGAGCAAGACATTCCAAGAGGTTTACAGCTTTCCAAATGGTTTCACATCTGTCCTCATGTCGTCTTTATTATGAAGTACTCCATGGTTGTTACTTTATTTCATTTTTCTTTTTATTTATTTATTTAGCAGTCCTGGGGATCAAACCCAGGGCCTCACACATGTTAGGCAAAGGTGGCCACTGAGCTACATCCCCTGCCCTGATACTGTCTTTTGTAACTTAAAACACAGCCATGTTATGGACTTATCCAAGGCCACACAGCCGAATGGTGTCCTGGGCTTAGTGTCCTAGCTCTCAGTTCTAAATTTCCATTACACTAAACTAATGCTTTCTAGGGAACAATGTAGTCACTCTGAGCTCTTATTGGACACTGGCTGAATGGTCAGTTTCTCACAGAGTGGGTGTAAAGGGCACTAAGCTCCTCATTTCAGGTCCTGAGAGAACTGGCACGGAAGGTGTTCTTCCCATGTCATCAGAGTCCTCTGACTCCTGTGTGGACCCTGTGGAGTCTCTGACTTATGGAACCTCCTGTCCTCCCCTTCACAGGGCCCCATCCACCACGGGACAGCACCCTCTTCTTGGAATACTGTCTTTCCCTCACACTCTGGGCAGTACCTCCATGGCCGAGAACATGGTCACTCATGGACAAATTTCGGACCACTAGGAGAAATGATATCCATCTACTTTTTTCAAGTTTTGAAGATATGAGATGACCTTGATTATCTTGTATACTCTTACTAAGTTTCTAGTTCTTAAGATGAGCTGGTGGTATGTGTGGAAGAATGGGTGTTTGTATTTGATATTAAAGTGCATTTTCCTCCTATCCCCCTTTCATTCCTGCATAGCCATTATGTTTTAAATTGCTTTAAACTCTTTAGAAAATTTCAGTAAATTTCTGGAAAAGATTAGTTCCTATTAGTAAAAATTACTTATCTCTTATTTTTTATTTTTTTTATTTTTTTATTTTTTATTTTTTTTACGTTTACATAGGGTAATGATGTTTATTATATTTTTCCCCTCCCCCCCACCCCTCCCACCCCTCCCACCCCTCTTTTCCCTCTACACAGTCCTTCTTTCCTTCATTCTTACTGCTCTCCTTAGCCTAACTCTAAACCTAACCCTAAACCTAATGCTAGCCCCTCCCACCCCCCATTATATGTCCTCATCCGCTTATCAGCGAGATCATTCGTCCTTTAGTTTTTTGAGATTGGCTTATCTCACTTAGCACGATATTCTCCAATTTCGACCATTTGCCTACAAATGCCATAATTTTATCATTCTTCATTGTGGAGTAATATTCCATTGTATAAATATGCCACAGTTTCTTTATCCATTCATCAACTGAAGGGCATCTAGGTTGGTTCCACAATCTGGCTATGGTGAATTGAGCAGCAATGAACATTGATGTGACTGTATCTCTGTAGTATGCTGATTTTAAGTCCTTTGGGTATAGGCCAAGGAGTGGGATAGCTGGGTCAAATGGTGTTTCCATTCCAAGCTTTCTGAGGAATCTCCACACTGCTTTCCAGAGTGGTTGCACTAATTTGCAACCCCACCAGCAATGTATGAGTGTTCCTTTTTCACCACATCCTCGCCAACACCTATTGTTGTTTGTATTCTTGATAATCGCCATTCTAATTGGGGTGAGATGAAATCTTAGGGTAGTTTTGATTTGCATTTCCCTTATTACTAGGGATGTTGAACATTTTTTCATATATCTGTTGATTACTTGTACATCTTCTTCTGTGAAGTGTCTGTTCATTTCCTTAGCCCATTTGTTGATTGGATTATTTGTATTCTTCGTGTAGAGTTTTTTGAGTTCTTTATAGATTCTGGAAATTAGCGTTCTATCTGAGGTATGAGTGGCAAAGATATTCTCCCACTCTGTAGGCTCTCTCTTCACATTTCTGATAGTTTCCTTTGCTGACAGAAAGCTTTTTAGTTTGAATCTATCCCAGTTGTTTATTCTTGCTTTTATTTCTTGTGCTATGGGAGTCCTGTTAAGGAAATCTGATCCTGAGCCAACAAGTTGAAGATTTGGACCTACTTTTTCTTCTATAAGATGCAGGGTCTCTGGTCTGATTCCGAGGTCCTTGATCCATTTTGAGTTGAGTTTTGTGTAGGGTGAGAGATAGGGGTTTAGTTTCATTCTATTGCATATAGTTTTCCAGTTTTCCCAGCACCATTTGTTGAAGAGGCTATCTTTTCTCCATTGCATATTGTTGGAACCTTTGTCTAGTATGAGAAAATTGTATTTATTTGGGTTTGTGTCCATGTCCTCTATTCTGTACCATTGATCTACCTGTCTATTTTGGTACCAATACCATGCCGTTTTTGTTACTATTGCTTTGTAGTAGAGTTGAAGATCTGGTATTGCAATACCCCCTGCTTCGCTCTTGCTACTGAGGATTGCTTTAGCTATTCTAGGTTTTTTATTCTTCCAGATAAATTTCATAATTGCTTGCTCTATTTCTGCGAGGTACATCATTGGGATTTTAATTGGAATTGCATTGAATCTGTATAGAACTTTAGGTAGTATAGCCATTTTGACGATATTAATTCTGCCTATCCAGGAACATGGGAGATCTTTCCATCTTCTAAGGTTTTCTTGAATTTCTTTCTTTAGTGTTCTGTAGTTCTCATTGTAGAGGTCTTTCACCTCTTTTGTGAGATTGATTCCCAAGTATTTTATTTTTTTCGATGCTATTGTGAATGGGGTAGTTTTCCTAATTTCTCTTTCCGAAGATTCATCACTTATGTATAAAAATGCATTGGATTTATGAGCATTGATCTTGTAACCTGCTACTTTACTGAATTCACTTATGAGTTCTAAAAGTTTTCTGGTGGAATTTCCAGGTTCCTCTAAATATATAATCATGTCATCAGCGAACAGGGATAGTTTGAGTTCTTCTTTTCCTATTCGTATCCCTTTAATTTCTTTGGTTTGTCTGATTGCTCTGGCTAGAGTCTCAAGGACGATGTTGAATAGAAGCGGTGAAAGAGGGCATCCCTGCCTTGTTCCAGTTTTTAGGGGGAACGCTTTCAGTTTTTCACCATTTAGAATGATATTAGCCATGGGCTTAGCGTAGATGGCCGTTATAATGTTTAGGAATGTTCCCATTACCCCAATTTTTTCTAGTGTTTTGAGCATGAAGGGATGCTGTATTTTATCAAATGCTTTTTCTGCATCTATTGAAATAATCATGTGATTCTTAACTTTAAGTCTGTTGATATGGTGAATGACATTTATTGATTTCCGAATGTTGAACCAACCTTGCATCCCTGGGATAAAACCCACTTGATCAAGGTGCACTATCTTTTTAATATATATTTGTATGCGATTTGCTAAAATTTTGTTGAGAATTTTTGCATCGATGTTCATTAAGGATATTGGTCTGAAATTTTCTTTCCTTGATGTGTCTCTGTCTGGTTTAGGTATCAGGGTGATATTGGCTTCATAGAACGAGTTTGGTAGGGTTCCCTCCTCTTCTATTTCATGGAATAGTTTGAGGAGTATTGGAATGAGCTCTTCTTTAAAGGTTTTGTAAAACTCGGCTGAGAACCCATCTGGTCCTGGACTTTTCTTTGTTGGTAGGCTTTTGATGACCTCTTCTATTTCATTGCTTGAAATTGGTTTATTTAAGTTGTGTATGTCCTCCTCGTTCAGTTTAGGTAGTTCATATGTCTCTAGAAATTTGTTGATGTCTTCAAGGTTTTCTGTTTTGTTGGAGTATAGATTTTCGAAATAGCTTCTAATTATATTTTGTATTTCACTCGTGTCTGTTGTGATGTTTCCTTGTTCATTCCGAATTTTAGTAATTTGAGTTTTCTCCCTCTTTCTCTTTGTTAGTGTGGCTAAGGGTTTATCAATTTTATTTATTTTTTCAAAGAACCAACTATTTATTTTATTAATTTTTCCGATTGTTTCTTTTGTTTCGATTTCGTTGATTTCGGCTCTGATTTTAACTATTTCCTGTCTTCTACTACTTTTGGTATTGGTCTGCTCTTCTTTTTCTAGTGCTTTGAGCTGTAGTGTTAACTCGTTTATTTGTTGATTTCTACTTCTTTTTTTGAATGCACCCCATGAAATAAATCTTCCTCTAAGTACTGCTTTCATAGTGTCCCAGAGATTTTGATATGATGTGTCTTTGTTCTCGTTTACTTCTAAGAATTTTTTTATTTCCCTCCTGATGTCTTCTGTTATCCATTCATCATATAATAGTGTATTATTTAGTCTCCAGGTATTGGAGAAGTTTCTGTTTTTTATTCTGTCATTTATTTCTAATTTCAATCCATTATGATCTGATAGAGTACAAGGTAGTATCTCTATCTTCTTGTATTTACTAACAGTAGCTTTGTGGCATAAAATATGGTCTATTTTAGAGAAGGATCCATGTGCTGCTGAGAAGAAAGTGTACTCATTCTTTGTTGGATGGTATATTCTATATATGTCCGTTAAGTCTAAATTGCTGATTGTGTTGTTGAGATCTATAGTTTCTTTATTCAATTTTGGACGATCTATCCAGTGGTGAGAGAGGTGTGTTAAAATCGCCTAGTATTATTGTGTTGTGGTCTATTTGATTTCTGGAATTGAGAAGGATTTGTTTGACGTACGTGGATGAGCCAATGTTCGGGGCATAGATATTTATGATTGTTATGTCTTGCTGATTTATGCTTCCCTTAAGCAGCATGTAATGTCCTTCTTTATCCCTTCTGACTAGTTTTGGTTTGAAGTCCACATTATCTGAGATGAGGATGGATACTCCAGCTTTTTTGCTGTGTCCGTGTGCATGGTATGTTTTTCCCCATCCTTTCACCTTTAGTCTATGGGTGTCTCTTTCTATGAGATGAGTCTCTTGCAGGCAGCATATTGTTGGATTTTTCTTTTTAATCCAATCTGCCAGTCTGTGTCTTTTGATTGATGAATTCAGGCCATTAACATTCAGGGTTATTATTGTGATATGATTTGTATTCCCAGTCAATTGACTCATATTTGTTTTTGACATGATTTGGTTTCTCCTTTATTTGGCTATTCCTTTAGGCTAGCGCCTCCTGTTGCTGATTTGCATCATTGTTTTTCATCTCTTCCTCATGGAATATTTTGCTGAGAATGTTCTGTAATGCTGGCTTTCTTTTTGTAAATTCCTTTAGCTTTTGTTTATCATGGAAGGATCTTATTTCATCGTCAAATTTGAAGGTAAGTTTTGCTGGTATAAGATTCTTGGTTGGCATCCATTTTCTTTCAGGGCTTGGTATATGTTGTTCCAGGCCCTTCTAGCTTTTAGGGTCTGGATTGAAAAATCTGCTGATATTCTTATTGGTTTCCCTCTGAATGTAATTTGATTCTTTTCTCTCGCGGCCTTTAAAATTCTGTCTTTATTTTGTATGTTAGGTATTTTCATAATAATGTGCCTTGGTGTGGGTCTGTTGTAATTTTGTATGTTTGGAGTTCTATAAGCCTCTTGTACTTGGTTTTCCATTTCATTCTTCAGATTTGGGAAATTTTCTGATATTATTTCATTGAATAGATTGTTCATTCCTTTGGTTTGTTTCTCTAAGCCTTCCTCAATCCCAATAATTCTCAAATTTGGCCTTTTCATGATATCCCATAGTTCTTGGAGATTCTGTTCATGATTTCTTACCATCTTCTCTGTTTGTTCCACTTTGTTTTCAAGGTTAAATATTTTGTCTTCAATGTCTGAGGTTCTGTCTTCCAGGTGTTCTATCCTATTGGTTATGCTTTCTATGGAGTTTTTAACTTGGTTTATTGTTTCCTTCATTTCAAGGATTTCAGTTTGGTTTTTTTTCAGTATCTCTAACTCTTTATTGAAATGATCTCTTGCTTCCCGTATTTGGTCTTTTAACTGTTGATTGGTGCGATCATTTAATGCCTGCATTTGCTCTTTCATCTCCTCCTTCAATGCCTGCATTTGCTCTTTCATCTCCTCATTAGCTTCCCTGATCGTTTTAATTACGTACATTCTGAACTCCCTTTCTGACATTTCTTCTGCTGTGCTGTCATTGGGTTTTATTGATGTAGTATCTAGGTTTGTTTGGGACATTTTCTTCCCTTGTTTTCTCATAATGGTCAGTTGTCATTTGGACCCTGAGATATTGCAGATTTCCACTATTGGCTTATAGTGTCCCAGTAGATTTCCAGTGTATCACCTCCCAGCCTTCAGTAGCCTGATGTCTTGGAGGAATCTGATAAAGCAGCTCATTCGAAGAATACTGCCCCTAGCCCCCTACTGGTTCCACGGTTTGGAACTGGCTCTGTGCGGAAATGCTCTCACTGTGGGCCTGCACCGTGCAGCTGGCCGTGTGGGAAGAGCCCACTGCCGGAGTGTGGAAGACTACCTTGGGAAGACTCAAGCTGCCCTGCCCGGCTCTGCTAAGCCACCTCTATCTGGGCCTGCCACCCGGGCCGAGCTTTACCCAGTGGGCAGACTCACCCGTGGCTCCACTTCAGTCCGAGTCTCTCAATGCCTCCCCTTCTTAACTCCTGGGTTCTGGAGCGACTGGGGGTGCAGTCTCCCTCTAGGCCGCCATCTTGGATCGCCCGGTGAAGAGAGCCCGCAGCCGGAGTGGGCAGAGCCGCCTGAAGAGGTCTCCGGCTGCCCTGCCCTTATCCCTGAGGCTGATTGCAGATCGAGGCTCTCCGCTGGTTCTTTGCAGGAGTACACTGCACTGCAGCGGCTCCGGGACTCGGAGCCTGCTCTCTATCTCTTATTTTTAAAACAAAAATCATTTTAAGCTTTGTGCAGTATCAAGGAAGGGTAATTGGGGCAACAAATTGTCAAAAATGGGTTTGTTTACTAGGAAATTTAAATAAATAAAATAATTGTCAAGAAAAAAGCTGGCAAAGGGGAATCTGTGTAAGGCAAGGTGAATATTAATGATTATCATCAGCAGGAAATTCATTTTGAAATGTTTTTTCCTAGTTATAGTGTTGGTTTACATTAAGCCATTCATATTCTTTGAACTGGTTCCTTCATTAGAATGCAACTGTGATCAAACCCAATGATCAAACTCTCACTTCAGTCTCGTTAGCAATATCTTCCATCCACAAAAACTATGGGCTCAGCAGAAATGAGTTCAAGACTGATAAATTGCGTGCTGTATTAATTATTTGAAGTTATTAGGATATAATGTTTGTCTTGCAAATGCCAACTGAATATTTATTTCCTGTGAGTAGTATCAAAGGACTCAAATCAGACTTAGGGATCTTAGTTCTGGGAATGGAATCCAGAGTCTTGTGCATGCTGGGTGAGTACTATGTTGCCAGTTGGGTGCTTGTTAATTGATCAGAGTACTTGGATGGATCTTGTAGAGAAAAGGATTCATTTATTCTCACCTTATAACATGGGAGGAGGAAGAGAGAAAATTAATTGTGGAAATCATAAGTGCTTGACTAATAGGGTTATGCTATTCTGTAACAATAAGTGACTCTCTTAAACAATTTTTATTAATAATTTTGTTCTTAATATAAAATAAATATTGAAATAAATTGTTCAGTATTATAAAAGGATATATTTTTTTCTGTTGATGTTGAAATAGAATGATCTTTCATTCTGGGATTTTGTATTGAACTTAAGCTAAATGTTGGACTTCACAGAAGGCAAATTTTGTCTTAAAATTATCAAGTACAAATTTGAAGGTGACATCCAAGTTTGTGCTGGTAGTGCAGTCACTCATATTCTGCGCTTTCAGAAAAAGAAGTTACAACTTAATACAAAGAGTTCTTGAAGAATGTCTCTAATTTCCTATCTTAGGTGCAAACAAGATTCTAAGCACTAATAATTTATGATGAGCCCTGTGAATTATGGGTTCATCTCAAATTGAAAACGGATCTACAAATCATTTCATTGAAAAGTAGATATTTTCTACCACACTGTATCAAAATGTATTATCTGTCACTTCAAGGATCATTTAACATTTTCTACAAAGTTCACATTAATTGGACCATTGTTGTAATATTGTTCACCTAGAAATGCCCACAGGAGAAGTCATTCCATGCTTTCTCTTTCAGTCATGACTAATGCTTCTCTTAATCCTATCATCTCTGTTTCTCACCATAAATAACAAAATGCTAGGCTTTTAGTGAAACGAAAATGACTTACCCATCCAGAGTACATTTGACAAATATCTTTAAGGAATAAAAAATTCAGAGAAAACTTGATTCTCATAAAATTGTCTTTTCTATTTGCCTTTGCAAATGAAAAGCAACGTTTTATGCAAGTATGAGAGAATGCACTCAAATTTTTATAATAGTTTATGCTTCACGATACACTTTTATAAACATTTCACTTGGTCCTTAAAAAGATAATCTTTAAAGCAAGTATTATTGTTCTACCTACTTAAATGCAAGAAAACTGAGGCTCAGGAAGTTGAAGATCACATACTTGTGGAGCAGTGACTGAGCATGCACATTGGTCTGACTCGGTATCTAGAACACTGGGCAGTGTAGCCCAAGCACAGTGTTCATTCTAATATTAAGGAATAACTGGAGAATGGTATGACTCTGGGACTTCTCGACCAAATGAATGTGATATCAAAAAGAACAAGGATCCTTGCTTTGCTCATGACTGCTGTCTGTACTTAGCATGCACAGTGAGGTCGGCACTTTGGCAGGGCCAGATGGGAGTGGTTCATTTGTGAGGGTCCTGCAACAGGGATGCACGTTGACAGTTCTTAGTGCACACGGATCTTCCACAGCTTCATGTTGCTGTCCAGGAATTTGAGTCGTGTCATATTCAAGGACTGATCATCATGCCTGACTTAGAACTGCTGAAACCCCCAGCTTCCAGGTCCCCTTCTGGATTCAGCAAAACCACAACCAAATCTCCTTTCTTCATAACAGAACATCAGTACTTTCCTGCCAATTTGAATTTCATCAGGTCATCTCTTCTGGGATGAATGGTATAAGTACCTCATTTTCCTGTCAGTCAGCTGATGGAAATATTCAGATGAGAGAAATACAGTGAGCTGGCTCAACCCACCAGCCATATCTAATTTCTAGCTTTGGTTCAATGGAGACACCTTTGACATTTAGCGGCAACAATATCAAATAATACTAAATGAAGGATCTGATACAGAGGACCAGGTATACAGTTTTTAAAATTTGTACAAGATTCATAAAATTTGCTTTAGAACTTGTACCTAGATTTAAGGGATGAAGTTTATGTAGAGCAGATAGGAGTCTGGAGCCAGTAAGAGTCAAATATTTGCCTTTCATAAGTTTGAGGAAAACATATGGCAAAGAAATATATCCCCCTCACACCCAATAAATCTCCAAACTCTGCCTACTTTCCATTGAACAATTCAAAAACATGAATAGGGTTTTTTCTTTAATTTCCAACCTGAATCATCTCATTCTTAACATGTAATAGGTGTACAATACATATTTCTTATATAAATGAATTATTTTTTTCTCTTACTGTAAGCATGTTTATTTTCTCAAATTTACTGATTTGCTGAAGTAAGATCGAGTATTATAAAGAAATCATGATGTATTTTCTCATCTCAAATTAATCTGACAAAACTAGACTCTCAGACAAAAAGAATCTTCAAGATAAGAGTCCAAAATTGACAGTGATGCTGCCCCCTGAAAAGTGTGTGATTGTAGCTTAGTTCTATTGCAAATTGGCTATAGAAACATTTCAAAAAATTGGTGTTGCCTCCTCTCTAGTGTAGAGCAAAGGCTGAGACACAGCACCCCAGCTGATGATCACTCTATTCACCCTTTGCATTTGGGGTGGGTCACAAGAAAAAAATGTTGCTTATGGAAAGGGAGAAAACGTGTTGTCACTCATTTCCAGGCAAGTCTTCTAAAGGAAATTTGCCTTCTCAACCCGAGAGGATGGGAGACTTCATTATGGAACAAAACTAAGTCCTTGAATTATCTCATAGAAGGCTGTCTTCCATCCAGTAGCATATACAACACATGAGCACAGAATAGTCAACTACTAAAATTTTGGAATATATTTGTTAAATGGCTAGAGTTACCAAAATAGGTATACATTTGGGAACAATGTGACCAAAACTAAAAATAATAGCCATGTAACAATTCCAGGGATCATTAAATACAGTGCTTATGGAACCCCTAAAATAGTAGGAAGAATATATAAGCAGGCTGGGGATCGGGGATAGAAAGGATTTGCAAGATACCTAATGGAATCTCTCAAAGATGGGAAAGAATAGAAGAAAGGTAATTTGATTCAGACACTACGTGTGCATTGTTAGAACTTTCTCCACAGATCTTATAATTGTAAACAAAGCATGAACTTGGCCACTAGGTTTTGTTTCTTTCTCAAAAACATTTAATGTAAGTCTTCAGAACCTTGCTTTTTAGAATGAAATACATTCTAATCTTAAAGAAATAATGAAGACAAGACAGGGGCTCAGGAGGCTGAGACAAGAGGATCACAAGTTCAAAGCCAGCCTCAGCAAAAGCAAGGCACTAAGCAACTCATTGAGACCCTGCCTCTAAATAAAATTCAAAATAGGGCTAGGGATGTGGCCAGGTGCCCCTGAATTCAATCCCCTGGACCCTCCCCTTCGAAAAAAAATAATAATGATGACAAGGTACTCTATATAATGTAATCTGATTTTATTTAAACTCAGCTATTCTATGAGTTGGAGATTATTTCTGTGCTGTATGCTAATTGACATCTACCATTACGGCGTTTAAATAGCTATCTTGGTTATTCCTTTGTCCAATAGAAGCAATCAATTTCTGGATTCCTTCCAAAGGATACTATTGCTATTAATTCTCTCTTGCTAGGGAAACATAAGGTCTCTCTTGTGAAGCTATGATATACTACAAAAAGTATTCCATGCTGTCACTTCAAAGCCCCAATCACTCTCATGGAACAGACACCCTTATTTCTATGTGACAGCAATACCTGCTTATGGACCCGAAGAAATTTTTCTTCCTAACCACTTTACTTAGGATAGAACCATCATTTCTCTCCAACTGACCCAAAACAGTCATAACTAGTTTGGTGAAAATACATTTTTAAGATTATGCCCACAAATTTTAGTAATAAACTGACACTTCTCAGATTTTTGCTCAAGTATAAAAATGTGTATCTTTGATTTTGCTTTCCCTCCAGATATCATAGTTTCCTGAGGTCTAAGAAATGTAGACTTGTGTGTTGAATGTCAGCTGAGTTGTAGAAAGTTGCTGGCAATTCACTTCTTAAAATATTAGACATTATTTTCGACTTCTTCTAGAGTACTGAGTGGGCCTAAATCTTTTTTATTCATCATGCTGTTGACTAGAGGCAGATACAGGATTATGTCATCAAGTTTAAAATAACACAGTCAGCACACAAGGTGTAATTAATATTGCTTAACACAACAAATAATGCACATATTTAATTTGGGTGTTATGGTTTTTATTTTTGTTTTGCCTCAAACAGCATTTTATTAACATTCAAATATTGTTACATTCACTTTCAATCCCATGATGATTGCTCAGTAACTCTAAGAAACTTCTATTATGTCATCTGTGGTTTTCAGAAGTATGTAATATACACTAGTTTCCCAATAAATACACTTAGCTTTCTTAATTTTTTTAAAGGAAGCAGAAAAGAGAGGAAAGAGAAATATATTTTTTGTTGTTGTTGATTTACTTAAAGATGAAGAATTTTGCAACAAGCCCAAATCAGGATACATCCCTCAGCGATATGATACATTTTGCTAGGAGTTGTGCTCATTCCTTTCAGGCTTCAGGCAGAAACACCCACACGAGGGAGCTCAGCTGTCCATGGGACTCCCCTCTGGGCACCACAGATGTGCCCTTTTTCCTCTCCCTCTGCCTTTCTCCTGCGACTGTGACTCATTGAGAACTATATTAAGGGACATGCCAACCACACAACTGCCAAGGGCATCAGCCTTTAAGGAGACTCAGGCAGCAACAGAATAAATGAGAAACAGGTGTGGGGAAACTCAGGTTCCACCTGTGTTTGATGAGCAAAATGCAAATGGGAGTTGCTCTGCCAAGAAGAAATAAAAACAACCCTGCTTGATGGTGCCTACCTTCTCTGTTGAATGTTCTGAGAAACCCAAAGTTAGCAAATCAGAGCTGAAATTTCTGAAACGAATGCACGACACAAGGCTATTTAGAGTGAACACATGATGTATTTTGTCATCTAAATGTTAAATCCTTTCATATGGTTCACAGAAATATTTCTGGTTTGGAAAATAGATCAAAACCAAACCAAACCAAACCAAACAAGCAAGCAAGCAAACCAACAAACAAACCCAAAGAGAGAACCGGGACTACAGAAAGGGTGGACATGTTTTTCTCATTTTTCGTCTTGAGAAGACTGAATCTGTTTCAGTCAGTAAGAGTTTAATATGATACCTCTTTGGGTATTTACTTTTTATTAAAAGTAAATCAATTGCTTGTTGATTCTACCAAATCCATGTTGAATGGATATTTAGTTGAATATTGTTGGTTTGAGATGGAACAACATACCAGTACGACTGTGCCTGGTTCTGAACAATTTCTGGTAACTGGATCTCTATTATTGCGAGCGTCACTGCTGTGTGAACCTGACTCACGTTTGTTCCTTCACTTCAGTTCAAACTCATCCTGTACCTCAAGAATATTCACTCTGGTGACTGTATTTTGCTACTGTCCATGCTTTCTTCTTGGAACAATGTGAGCAACAGGGACATCATCAGGACTGTTACATTAAATAACTGATGTCCAGTGGAGATGGTCTCAAATGAGACAATGGTGCCCAGTGGACAGACAGGCCATGCCCAGCTGGCTTCAGTGGCCTGAAGATGTGATGATATCCAACACAAAGTGGTAAAGCATCTTTCAAGTTTCTAGGCAGAAAAGACCTAAATAGTGCTTGTGAATATTATTATTTGTTCTGGTGGTAAATTGGAGAAATTTGAATAAACAAATAGTAGTATATTTTTGTTATATGGCTAGAACTATGGAGCCTGGTAGCCTCGCTATTGGTTCAACTCCTTGACAATGACAACAGAAACCCATAATTATCCATCTTCATTTTCTGCCATTCTAAGCAACTTGGCTTTCACGCTCATGTCCACAGCTCATGATTACAAAATGATTGTTGCTGTTTAGGTTCCAAATTCATGACTAAGCCAAGAAAAAGGGAGCAGTGGGTGGGACCATAACAGAATGTGTTTCTTTTCATCAGGATCAAGTTTTTCCAGGATCACCCCAAAGCAAATTTATACTTAGATCTCTTTGACCATAGCAGTGCCACATGTCCATCTCTGGCTACTCAAAAGCTAAGAGAGGTGAGAACAAGTCTGCCATAAAGTGGCTTAGACCGATCAACTACTCATTCCTGAGAACGAATCCATTGCCATTTTGAACATGGTCAGGGTTCTGTTAGCAAGGGAAGAAGGGAAAATTAGAATCAGTACATATTAAAAGGATCTCCTACTGCCAAGCATTACAGGGATAGGAAGTAAGTGGAAATCAGGACAGAAAGTAAACAATGGTCATCATCAGGCAATTAAGAAGATCTAACTCTGAGCCCACTCATAAGATATCTATCTACTCAGTGCATCCTAGTGGGGAAATGAGGGCAAAAGACTTTTAGAAAGTGGGTGATCCTATAATCCTTTAGATTGGGCAAGTCTCCTAAATACATCAGTCATTAATAATACTAGACTCTATTTTAAATTTAGGTTATAATATAGAAGATACGAATGAAAACCATTTATGTAAATATAAAATGGCAGGGATAACAGTAACATTTTCTACTTCTACCACATCAGTGTCCCCTCCAGAGAATTTCCACTTTCACTTTGGTTTGAATTTTGAATCTAAACATGGATGATAATTTTAGACTATTCAGTAGGATATTCATGTTGAGGGCATTGGCTATTTTGGGATCATTTGTAAATAAGGAATAGGAAATACCCAATATAGAGGATGAAGAACTTTTTCTCCTAAGAACAGTCATCATCTATGAATATATTTTTGTAACTTGAAACTAATAATAAAAAATGGATATCTGTGAGTTTGTATTCCCTAGGGTAGGTACAATCTTTCCTAGTTATTTGAGGGTGCATGTTATTAAAATTGAAAGTTGCTCTAAACTATGAACATTTGATCATGAACAATTGTACTGACCAGCAAGGTTTTAGTTTCAGAAATTTTAGTTTTACTTTGTCTCCTTTAGTTAGTGACCTGTTTATTGTTGCTTTCAGTTGTTTAGTAGAGATCCCTTCTATTGTAAATGGCAGAAGCATAGCTTTATAGCTCAAGTGCAAGACAAAAGAGTGTTGCTCCACATAAGTGGAAGATCTGTATCTTGAGCCAGAGCTCATCTATCTGTCCAGCTCTCATCTCTGTCTTTATTTGGGTTTTCAGTTTGTTTTATCGTCCTTCAGGCTGACACCTTCATGAAGTCAAAAAAGATTGTTTTAGCAGCTCTAGTTTATGGTATCCTCCTGGCTGTCCACCCAAGAAGAGGTGAATCCTATTCCCAAAGTCCCTGCATGACATGACAGAGAAGGTGCCAATAGGCCCTGTTTGGATTAGCTCAGAATTTATCACGGAACCAATAAGTAGGGAGACACACTATTCTACTTCCTTGAGTCATGATAGTGAGCTAATACCAGGCTGGTGAGTAAGAGAAGGAACAGGGCTGAGCCCACCTCAAACACATCAGAAAGAGGAATTCCTCAAAGGGAAGGATAGCTGTGAGACAAAAATCAAAGCTAAATTATAATAAATTAATGTCTGCTCATATAGCAAATAAGTATTTCATGAAACCTAACACTTAAAAACTGAAAGCCACTGTTTATCTTTTGTCTACCTTAAAGAGAATATAATTCCAATCATACTAGGAAGTACTAGAGAAACTTAGAAGACACAAGACTAGTTAATTTAGATCAGGTGAGCACACTAATGATACCTACCTAAACAGCATGCTGAACATGGACTTTTATCAGGCATATTTTCATAACTTCTTAGGTCAACTACATTTTTCAAATGAGGAAATTGGGACTTATAGGTTAAATTGCTTACAATCACTCAGGCAAGGAGACTGGTTTTAAAGGCCAATTCTTCATGATAAGATTCATTACCATGACTTCTGTTCATGTTTATCCGAGATGTTCTGAAACATTCTGAAATGGTCCTTTTGTTTTCAAGGATATAAGCTAACAGCTAGAAAAGTGTTACCAGAAGCCTCTGGTCTCTCTCTTTATTTCTATAAATTTTATTTTATATTTGTATTTTATATTTTTTTACAAATATATAAAAATGACTAACAATTGCCATATGAATTTCCTTTCTGTAAATCAATACTAAAGGTATTTGTTTCCTGAATAATTTAAACATTCTAATCTACAAGATTAAATTGTACCATCTTTGGAGACATATTTGCCAATCTTGAGTTTGATCCTTGCCTAAATTTTCACAAACTGAAAATTAGAGGAAATAAAATGAATATGCTTTTATCTATTAAAAAGGTTAAAATAATATCCAGTTTCTTTCTCTATTGGAGTGTGTTTGGAGAAGTATTGGTAGCTTTTGGTGGGAGATGTTTGAAAAGATCCAAAACAAAGTTACAAATTAGTTACAAAGAGTTTGGCATGAATCTATAAGACAATCTATTGTTTTCAGAGCTTCCTTTGGTCATCGTTCATCAATATCTAGCGTTAGTGTCTCCTGCCTTGGCACAGGAGCTGGGAGTCAACAAATGAAAAGATGGAATCCCTGACTTCAGGAAACTCAGTGTATATTCTCGAGAGCAGATGAATAGGTACAAAACTAAACAGGTATGAGGAGCACCAGGCAGGGGACACACAGTGGGTTATATAAACTGATAAACGAGGCTCCAAGACTGTCAGGTGATTAAGTTGTGTTTAGAGAGTGATTAGAAAAAGTTTATGGGAGGCTTGATGCCAGGAGTAAGTTATGAAGGATAAATAAAAGCAGCAGATGAGGAGGAAGGAGACCAGAGGTTCCAAGCGGAAGAGGCAGGGTGAACCTAGGTCACCATCACCTGGAGGAGTGGCACATGGAAGTGGTAGTGTGGGGAGGCACTTAAATGCCTGAAAATGGTTCATTATAACTGAGGATGGACTGTGATAAGGACAAGGGGGAGTGGTGGGCAAGAAGCACATGTTTTACCCCACCACAAGTAGTAGATAGCATTTTTGAACCTCACTTGCCTGTAAGTAGAGATTCTACCATCCAAAAACGCAATTGGCAGCATAACATTTGACCCAAGAGGTAGGGTCTCAAGAGCAGCTAGAGTTCATAGCAAGAGGACTATAGGAAGAGCTGTGTCAAGAGGTACCAAAGGTTATACTTGGGGACAGGAAATGGCTGAAAACTGAATAAAGAAAGCTATGGTAATGGGAGTGAATACAGGGAGAAGCTGGCCAAGCATTCTGACCAAGAGTACCAAATAGTTTCTTGACAAGTTCTTCCTTTGGAGAGCTTCAGATCCATAGTCTCTTTCACCTTACAAAAGGAACAGAGGACACTCCTGGCTACCCATTTGGAGAATGACTGTCAACTATGACTAGGCAGGATTATAGGGTGGTACTTCCTGAAGGAGGAACAATGGTCTGGATAAGGCTAGGGGCAGGGAAAGGCAGAGCTGTTCTAGATCCCTTGAGCGTCTCTTTGACAAGAAAGAGTGTTAGTACCCCTGCAATGCTATTATTAGCAATCCCTAATGAAGAAGAAAAAAGAATCACACATTTCTCCACAGTACTTAGGGGAACACAAGGCCAATGCCTTCTTGATATAAATAGAACGCTCAGAAATATAATGTACTTTCTTGCTTTGGGAAGATTGTGTAAGAGTCATATTTCTTTAAAAGTATGGTCATATTTATAATGAGTAGATTAAATATTAAAAGGATTTTTTTGATAAAGAATATCTCACATATAAAGAAAGAAAATAGGTTCAAAAAAATGTCTGACAATGAGTGTTTCTACAAATGTCCTATGCTATTCCACTCATGTTCAAGCCCAATCATGAGAAATTACAGTCCCTTCTTCTTGGGTTGGTCCACATCACCTTCTAGATCTTTAGCAAGTCTCCTAACATTCAACACAGACCCACTCTTCTCTGAAACAGAAGTAGATGTACTCCCCTGGGTTGAGACACTTGACACTCTTTCTTGAGTGTGATTTTGGTACTTGATGCCTGTTTTGCACGCCCCAATTCTGGTGAAAAGAGAGAATTGACTTTAATATGAAATTTGTTCTTAATAAGATAAGCTCCTCTTCCTCCCCTCTTGCCTTGAGAAGATTAGACTGAAAATCTGGACTAAAGGGTTCCCTATTCCTCACAATGCAGATTGAGAAGACAGCAATGGCAGACTAATGGCTACAGAGTTCCTGATTCTCAAAAAGATGGATCTCAGACAAAGCATTCTTTAAATAAACAGTTCAATCTGAGTTTGTGCAGACCAGAGTGTCCCAGTATCCTCAAAAATGTCTTGCTCATGTTAATCTCCCACTAGTTACAACAATAAAGAAATTAAGTAAGTTTTCTGAGGAATAAAAAATTGTCAGTCAGAGTACATGGATAGGTGTATGAAAAGAGTTCTTACAAAGTTCAAAAAAATACTACCCACAAATTAAAAAATTGATAAATTGGTCTATAGTAAAATTAAGAGTTTCTATTGATCAAATGATACCATGAAGAGAGTGAAAAAAAAAAAAACTTGTACTTTTGTACTGATATTTGCAAAACTGTCAAAGGACTAGTTCCAGAAGATATAAAATACCTTTGATAACTCAATAAGTCAAAGATAAATGATTAAATAAAAACCTGGATTAGAGACTGGAAAAGATGCTTCACTAAAAATAATGTCCAAAGAATCAATAAACATATGAAAAGATGTTCAATTTAATTAAGCATCAGAGAAATGTAAATCAAACAAAGTGACGCCATCATACCTTATAGAAGATCGAAAACCAAAAGGAGTGAAAAATCCATGTGCTGGTGAGAATATAATGCAAATACACACACGGCTGATAAGAATGGAGATTGCACAACTACTTTGGAGCTGTCTGGTAGTAGTATTAAATTTAAATACAAATACATGATAGAGAGAGAAAAGGAAAAGAAAGGTGGGAGGATCTCATGAAAATCAAAGGGAAATCAGTAGAGGAAAGGGATCAGGGGACAGGAGGTGGGAAGGGAGGGGGAAAATGCTGGGAAGTGATAGTGACCAAATTAAATTGTTATATTTTGTGCATGTACAAATATGCAACAACAAATCCCATCATTATGTACAACTAAAATGTGGAAAAATACATTATTCGATCTAATAATTCCACTTCTAAATACACAACTGTAATGCACCAAAATATGCTTCAAATGAACATGTAAAAGAATGTCTGTAGCGACATTAGGTAATAACCCCAAACTGAAAATGTCTCCCAGATCTATACATTTAGCAATTGTGGTTTATTTATAACAACACAGATGAATTGGACTGATAATATGTCAGGGGGCGGGTGAACCAGACAAAGAACAATAATGTTAAAATAACACAAAATGAAAAAATGGTAATCTGTAGTGATAGAAATTAAGATAGTGATTACCTGTGAGTAGAAAAAGAAGGTAGTAGCTGGGAGACAGAAGACAGATGAGTGAAACTTCTGGGCAGCTGGTAATATTTTATTTTGTGGCCCTGGTGGTAGTTACCTGGGATGCTTATTTTGTGATAACTTATCTAGTTATATACTTACTTGAATTTTTTCTGTATAGTCGTATATCACTAAAATGTTTTATTTTTAAGAAGTGCATAGAAATAGCTTGACCTCAGTTGTTATTTAAGTAATTCCCTGCACTTTTGCATCCAAAGCTCACCTGCCAAATGTGACTCTCTTTTTAGTACTGACAGAACTAGAGCAGGAGAAAGGATCCCTCAGAGTTTGGCCTGAGGCCACTTGGGACTCCTTGACCTTCAGGGGGAAGGTGATGGGTGATGATTAGCTATGAAATTAACATCTATATTAATAAACCTTAACACGTGAAAAGGACAGAATAGCTTAATTGCATTCTTAAATTGATATGGCATTCAATAACTTAGTAAAGGCATGAATGTTGAATCTGTGTAAAATGAAAATTTCTTGTCAGTGTTAAAATACATATAATTTTGCTGTGGTGTGAAAAGTGTCACAGTGTCCCAGAACTAAGTAGATAAAGGATGTGTGTGATATCAGAGAATTAATTGGGTCCTGGTGGGATTGAGTTATGGACAAGGCAATCAGTTTGCTTCCTGAAATAATTTCTGTGTCTCCAAGGTAACATCACATAATCAGGGTTGGTTTTTCCATAGCATGTTTAAGCATAGCAAAAGCATAAACACTGTTCTGGTTTGAAGATGAGACACTTAAAAAGCTTGAATTGCCATCTACTTATTTAGCTACAAAATCAAAAATTGTTAGATAAGAAAGATGATTTCAGTGGCTACACATCTTCTTCAGGGTCAACTCACACTGCTCAGCAAAGAATATTAGGTTCATTAGCATCTGGTTCTTGCAAACCTCAACCTCCCTCTTCCATCCCTTCCCATTCCCTTCTCTTATCCCATTTATTGTTCCACAACTATTAACTACTTCTAGTTCCTATGTATTTGCTACCCCAAACTTCCAGGCTTTGCTTGTACCTGCTCTTAACTTTCTGCTTTGAAAGGCTTTTCCCTTAATTATCTCTCTGGAAAATTCCTATTCATCCTTCCAAAACTTAAGTCTCAGAGATGAATAGCATCTATTATAGCTGCAAACCATTTCCACGTTTCCATTGTTGATCTTATAAAGCTGTAGTTTTTTCCTCTTCTTTTTATATTTAGAATTCCTTGAAGATAGGTATTATATTTTATGCATCTCTGTACACCTAACATCTAGCACTCAAATGTATGGATAATGGAAAGTGCACAAGAATTATTTACTGAAAGAAAATTTAAAATATTTCTCCTTCACAAGCAATTTGCCAAAGAAGAAATTCAAATGACCACCAAGCATATTTTAAAAATCTTTGACCTATTATTGGAACAACTAAAAACTGATATATATTATTTTATTCCCTCAAATTAAATATTTTTTAAAAATTGGAAGACTCATGCTGATGCACTCAGTTTGGTACTTTTCAAGTACTTTAAAAATATATAAACTTTGACCTATTAATGTATGATTAGTTATCTAATTCTCAGGAAACAATCTAGCAATCTGGATATCTATTAATACAACATCTCTTTATAGTGTCATTTATAATAAAGACATAGAACTTGGCATAGACAGACATAGAACAGTGCTGACAATAAGGAAATATTTACATAATTGTGTTACTTCTCAATAATGAAGCATTGTGCTATTCATAGTGTATAAATGACATAGGAAAATCCTCATAATTTAGAGTTATTCCAAAAGGTAGGGTAACAAGTGCATTATACATTATAATACAATTATAAATTATAAATTCACTTATATAAGTAAACTATTAAAAGGTTAAAGGAAAAGTTACCCAGAAGGTAGCAGTGATGTCCCTAAGGAATGGAGTTATGAAAATTTTCTTCTTTCTTACACTTTTCTCTAGTTCTAAATTCCTAAAATAATCTGGCTATCAGGACAAAAACAGATCCCCTCCACTTCCAATTGTGCTTTCTTATGTATATGTCAAAAACACAAAACAAAACCTGGTTTCATTCAGCAAGCTTGGAACAGGGCATAGCTGATGATAAATAATTTCAAAAGACAGAAAAAAAATTTAAACAATTTTTTACTTCTTTAGTAACTGGGTAACTAACATCTGTTGCTAAAAGTGGAGCATTTCAAAGAGAGGAAAAGAAAGAGAATCATCAAATGCTTCTTTAGAATGTGGAACCAAACAGTTCCCTAGTTTCCCACAGGAAATACTCCAGAGTAGAAATTATCCACAAACTGTTGGCTCATTCAGTTACTCTAGTAAGTGACAAAGTCAGATTTTGATCCCAGGACTATCTATTAAAAAATTTCCATTCTTTCTATTGCAATTAAATATCTCCTTAAACTAAATGAGTAATGCATGACCTGCTTTAATTAGAGATAAAATTTACTTAGTCATACAATTTGCTTATTTAAATTTTTTACTAAATAGATTACATTTGCTCCCTAAATCATAATTCACACCAACAATAAGGAACAAACACCTTGAAAGTAGAGCGTGTTAGAGGGGTTATGAGTTTTTAATCTGGGCCCAGTTCTGGATCAGAAGCAACTGCAGGAGCTCAGTAGAAGCTTGCTGAGTTGGATTAATTAGATTTTCAGCAACATCTTAAATCTTTCCAACACCAACTTATTCCAAATTTAAAATTAGGTCAAACTAACTAATCAAAGTTTTATTGCAATTCCTCATGTACATTTTGTGAGTACTTTTTTTTTTTTTTTTTTTACTGTCAACAGACATGTCTCTTTTAAGACTTTTGTGCAGCCTTTAAAAACCCTGACTTTATAGATCTCTGAAAAATTACAACCTATTTTAGCAGCAACGATTAAGGATTAAGAAGAGACTTGTGTCTCTTCTAGAAACACTTGTACGTTGATCTTTGTGGCTGTCACTACAAACACTATCTTGTTAGTGACCCCTGGAAGTGATGGAGACTTTAAATAAGCCATTCTAGATAAATGAGAACTTTGAGTAATTGCCCCTCTGAGTCAGTTTTAGGTTCTGTGCTGCTCTTGAGAAAGATTACAAAAAGTAAACCATTGTCAAAGATCAAATTTAGTGACCAAATTCTCTTTGGAATCATTAGTTACTTCATCTCTCTAGAAAAACAATGCTTTGAGGAAGATGTCTAAATGGGGAAGGGGAGAAAGCATGTTTTCAGCTCCTACCATGAACCAGGCACAGTACATACCTTAGTGCATCAGGGATTACGTGAAGCAGACCTCCTTTTTCACACTATAGATGAAGAAGTTGAGACTCAGTATGAGAGCAATCATTCAAGGACTCACAGCTGATAAAAGAGTGAGTAGGGTTCTAGGGGGTCTCTTGCTCAGATGCGTCCTTTACTCTCTCCCTTTCTTGTTCTCTCCTATAGGAACTATGGTTCCCATATTCCTCTCTCTTGGCTTCCAAGGAAATGGTAAGGTTCATGCCTAGGAGAGAGTAGGAGGCAAGAGGAGTTAAGGCCCAGTACTACTCCTTCTTCTGTTTTGCCTGGTTTAAACTTCCTAGAAGCAGCTCCAGCTCTTTCCTGGCTCAGGGTCTAATGGATCTAGCTGCAGTTTAGGTTCCTACTAATGGCCTCAGCTTTGGGGCTCTGATGTTCCACCTCCTCCCTGCCTTGCATGCCTCAAGGTTGTTCTTGCTTCTTATTGGTACTCCCCCATGAACTGCCCACCTCGCCCCCTTTCCCTTCAGCTTCTCAGCCCTTTCCTCAACCCTGTAAACAAGTTCCTGCATTAAGTCTCTCTAGAGACTTAATTTATTAAAGATAAATAAGAAAAAAGAAAATATTGGGATAGGCTTCTCTATTCTTGACTCATCCTGGTTAATAAGGTTTCAAATTCAAGCCTGATTCCAGTGCCCACCTCTTTCTCTATTGACCCATGATAGAACACTAACAACAAAAGGTGAGAGCTGTTTTGTAAAGGATGAACACCAAGTAGTCCTACTTTAGCAGATGACAATAATTTCTCTGACTCCATTTCATTTGTTTCCTGTCTGCATGATGTCTTGTCATTTTATGCATTTAAAAAGAAACAAATCCTACTTTTATAGAATTGGAAACTGTTATTGACACAGCTATGTTCAAAACATGTTTGTGTATAAGTTAGTTCCTGTGGCGTGGGCTGGATTTTGGCAGAAAAGTATATGGAATTCAAAAAGAATGCCACTATCCATGGATTTTAATGTTCTATTAAGACTCATTTCTCTTTGGCCACCAGTCCTGTAATTTGTCGTGCTGTTTGCTGCTGAACCTGAAGATTTTGCAACATGTTGTGGAAGAGAAGTAGGTGCAACATTTGTGATTGTGTGATGTCCAAGCAGTCTGAAACTATTTTCTCCAAGCTTTAAATCTTTCAGGTATGAGAACGCATCTTTTTCTGAAACAGATGGACTGCTATAACCAATTTGTTGCATCTGCTGGACTCAGGAGGGTGCTAGTGGAAACCAATTTACTTTTCTTCCCCCAATCAGCAACCTGGTTATTTCCCGCTTTTAGAATGACACATCCCTCAAACCCCAGAGCATTTTCAGTCTTTTTTTTTTTTTTTTTCAATGCTGGGAATTGAACCCAGGACCTTGTGCTTTGCAAGGAAAGTGCTCTACCAACGGAGCTACATCCCCGGCCCTTCAGTCAGTCTTAATGATACAGATACATCCTTTATTTTTATATTACAAAGTCTAATCCACTCCATTTGAATGATCACAAAATGCTTCCATTACTTAGTTTGACAGATATTTTTGGAACACCTGAGATTTCAGAAGTAAACCAATCAGACTTGTTCTTTATGGAGATTTATCGTCATGAAGTTCACATTCTGGTGGGGAGACAGACAACATGACAGTAAGCAAAAACACATTGTATTTACTGATAACATGGTGATGGGTTGAATTTTAGAAGGGTTAGTGAAGAAAGACCTCATTGAGAAGGGTACCTTTCAAAGTCATTAATACCTCACACCCAGATGTTGACTTTGTTTTCTATTTCCCTCAGAAAACTGCAGCAATTGGAAGAGAACTTCCACGAGCTCTTGCTACTACATCTACCTGTTTCTGGACATCTGAGCCATGTGCTCTGCTTTCTTTCCTGTGAGTTTGGAGGAACACTCCATGCTCTTAGATAAATCCAACCCTTCCACTTGTGCACCAGATCCAATCCTCTCTTGCTTTCTCAAGAACATTACTTTGGTCACTCTCCTCTTTCTTTCCTATGTCAATTTTCTCTTGCTCAGTGGCATGTAAACATCTCTCATCTTAAAAACCCTCTTAGAGTACACTTCTGCCTCTAGCAACCACCCCATTTCTTTGCTTCCTTTTAGAGCAAAAACTCCTCTCCTTCCCTGTACTCTTTACCCTCACTAACTGTCCTCCAATTTTCCCTGGAGCCTGTTCAAGTCCGATGTTTGCCCCCACTGCTTCATTGAAATTGAACTCACTGACAACCTTCCCATTGCTAAACATAATGGTTACTCCTCAAAACTCTTGCTTTCCCTTCACCACCATTGCACAGAGGCCGCCATCAGCCCTTTCAAACACCTCACATGGCTTCCAGGACACCACCCTAGCCTTGGTTTCCTTCCCCCTCTCTGGAAGCTCCTGCTCAGTCTTCTTTATGATTCAATTTTCATCCTCCCATCCCCTGAACATTGAAGACTCTAGGTCGTAATCGTTGAACCTCTCCCATTTTCTATTTATGCTCATTCCTTGTGATGTCATCCAACATTATAGCTTTTGATATCAATATCCTAAAGACTTACAGATAGGTATTGCCACCCTTAAATTAGACTTGTGGATCCAACCACCTACTCGACATCTTCACCAGGATACACAATAGACATCTCTAACTTAACATAACAACATTAGACTCTACTCCATTCCAAAATGCTCAGGTTAAAAGTTTTCCTCTCCTCAACACAGGCTGGCTCCAGGTTTGAGCAGAATAGGGGAGAGGTGGAAGGATTCAGGAAAGATCTTCCTTGAGCATCATATATCTTTTTCTATGTTCCAAAAATTTGATACAACATCTTCAAATGCATTTTCAGAAAAAAAAATAATTAGACAGTAGAAGATGAGAAACAGAGGAATGAGTCAAGAGGCTATTTCCATAATTCATGTGAGAAATAATAGTGGCCTAAACTAAGAATTAACAGTAGGAATAGAAAATAGTGGATAGGATAGGATATGGAAGGTTTTAGGCAGTAGATTACCTGGGACTTGGTGATTAATTAGATATAAAGAATAAAGGAAAGGGAAAAGTCAGGATGATTTCATAATTTGACTTAGAAATCTTAGTGGGTCTTGGATAGGGAATATATGGAAAGCATATAATTTTGGAAAAGGGGAATAAATAAGAGGCTCAGTTTCAGTTATATTGCAAGTTTATGTCTAGTAGATATTTGGAAGGGAAGAAGCAAGTGTCTGTGTATTGTAAGTACAGAGGACAATTTTTTAA
Source organism: Sciurus carolinensis (assembly GCF_902686445.1). Taxonomy (NCBI): domain Eukaryota; kingdom Metazoa; phylum Chordata; class Mammalia; order Rodentia; family Sciuridae; genus Sciurus; species Sciurus carolinensis. The sequence goes on from NC_062221.1 coordinate 50,729,123, forward strand.
TGTGATGTGAAAGAGAGCATGTGGTGATGAGAAAATTAGTCTGCACGATAAGAAGGCTGAAAGGCCTCAGTTTTGCACTGAACCAAACTAAGAACCTTCAAAGACAGATTGCCTCTATTTTCTACTCTGATGGAAGAAACACCCTCAAAACAAAAACAACACATGCCATTCTCACAATATTGTCATTTTATGCTGAGGATAAAAACAAGTGAGCTGTTTGGTATAGATTCTGTTTACGCAGATGAAAATGTGGGGTGATCTGCCCACAGTTATAACTTTTGAACACCTTGTGTAATCCAAACCTTTGCACAACCTGACACCTCCTTATAAATCCCCCTACCCCCACTGCAACCTCATCCCCACCACTGACTTACAAAGAAAACAGCATGTGTTCAGGCTCTCAGTGAATAATAACAAAAGTGATGCCAGTGTGTCTTCCTGACAACAGCTCAGGAGGCTGTAGGGCCAGTGAAGCCACAGGGAAGCTGAGCTGGAGACAATTTTGCATCATGAATCATGACCAAAATGATGAGCTGAATTCTGATTGCAAAGTCTTTATTACTGTGATGTTACAATAATCCAGAAAGAACACAGCTGGATTTTTAGATGACAGGTGGAGTATAGAATTTCTGGCTGAAGACAACTCAATTCTGCAGTTGTAAATAGCACAAATTTGATATGGACATCACAGTAAGAGGATATGTGTGGAACCCTACTAGGATCTTATTACAGAGACATTTCTGGCAGTACAATTCGCATTTTGATTAGAATTTAGCAGTATATGAAGAGTCTCTATAGGGACTCCTCTCCACACAAAAACTTTCTGAAATTTGATTAACTTATATTTGCTAAAAGTTTAGCTGCTGGTTTCATGGTAAACCACAGCAGCATTAAAACCCTCTATAATTTAGCCACAGCCAGATTTCTACTCTTTACTGGTTACTTACCTTTCTCAAATTCTTACTTCAACCAAAGTATTCTTCTTGCCTTCTGACCCTGACCCATTTTTTTTCACCCTGCTCTTGATCCTTTCCCAGTTCCTATAACAAATAGGGTAAATTTGGGGAAAGTTTTGTAAATGTTAAAATGCTTAACGAATATTTGAAATATTATGGTGGTTATAGCACAAAGTTCAATTGGAAAATATTTCCTGGTTATAAACTTTTATTCATCTCTAGTTTTAGGGAAGACCAAGACCATCATCAGGTTCAATGGTTCACTAGGAAGACATACGAATTGGGAAAACTGTTAAGGGTTACTGTTGAACTTTATTGCAAAAAAAGGATACAGATTAAAGTCAGCAAGAACAAGAGGCACATAGGGCAGCATCCAGGAGAAACCAGGCAAGAGCTTTTAGTTATTCTCTATCAGTGTAGTGGTACAGACAGCACTTAATTCTCCAGGGAACAATGTGTGTTATGCGTCCAATGTACAAGGCCAAACAGAGAAGGTCATTGGAGTGATGGTGTCCAGGACTTATACTGGGGGTCAGTCATGTAGGCAGGGAGCATCTATGTGGCTGACCTCAACTATTCAATCTCAAACCACCCCTACCCACACTGAGGTCACACTGATACATTATGGCCCAGGGTCCCAGGATAACAAAACAGACATGCACTAGAGTGCTCGCCATTAGCAGAGTCTGCTGTGGTCCAAAGCCTCTTGTGTGCAAAGACAATCTAATCAGGCAGGACTGTCTGAGGTCTCAGAGGTTATACCCAGGACCCCGTCAAGGGCCAGCTCTTTCTTTGGAATGTGTAGTTTGAGTACTGCTGGACTGCTGAGTTAACCCTTTATTGCACATATGGTTTGGTGACATTTTGCTGTCCAACCATATTTTGTGATCCCTGGGCATCAATGTAGAGCAAGGTCAACACCTTCTTTTTATTTAATTATTAACCAATAATGTTGTGAATTTTTTTTATATTGTGTCTTCTATTCATTATACTTCATATATCAATATATATTTTTATGACTTTTCTGTACAGAGAAACATAAAGAATATCAATTCTGGTCAAATTCTCATCTTCATTACAATGACATATTTCTAGAGCTATTTCATCTAAGATGGTGCAACTACAGCTATAGAGTGACATTTTTCAAGAAAAAGTGAAGATATGAAATGTATATAGTGCCCATTTGCACTGTAAGACTGGAAATAAATCTGAAACCAGAGCTGCTTCTCTAAGGCCTGAGGAGTTCTTCATCTATTTCGAATAACAGTCTTATTACATTGAATGCTGCATATATATCTGCATATATATTTTGCCATTATGTCAAGTAAAAATTTAGAAAGAAGAGCAACTCACACCCTTCATAAACAGCCACAATTAACATTTTTAAAGTAAGAAAATTTCAAAGTAAATAACTTCATGGATACAAATATGCTTTGAAGAATACTAGACCAGCTTCAAAGCTCAGAGTATCTGGGGTGAAAAGTAGATTAGTACCACGATAAAAACATGGGGCTGAGGGTCAGGTCTCCTGCTATGGCAGGGACAATGTTGTATATTTACCACATCTGGAGGAAGACTACATTTCCCTGCCATCCTGACACACGTTAAAGTCATTTGATTGCCTCCAGTGCAAACTGGGTCACTTTCAGTCTAAGGAAGTTTAGGGAAGAGACATGTTTCACAGGGTGTGATGGCTGACAATAGTCTTTGTAAAAGAATGAAACAAACCTTGTTGTGTTAGAGTCACTGAGAGTTTAGACTATATCTTACTGCAGCCTTGCTTAGCCTAGCCTGGCTACCATACTTGGGTCACAAAAACAACTCTATAAATAGCTGTATAACAAAAGACAAGATATATTAATGTTTTAGTTTTTAGTTCACTGAAATAAAAAAATGCATGGTTTAGACTAGCTCTCTGTAAGATTCCTCAACTATAAATATGCATGCAATTGGTAAAAAGCAGGAGTCCTATAGATTCAATTTCTGAATATGTCACTTACCACCTGTGAGGTTATCTCACTTTTCTTATCTATAAAATGAGTATATTAATGTCTGATACCCAGCATCATTTTAAAAGTCACACACATAATGCACTTTGCCTATAAGAAGGGTTCTAAAACTCAACAATTCATAACTATATCTATGATAATACCAAACACATTGTTGAAAGAACTTCACAAATCAACTAAATAATTATTTTCTAAGCATTTTTGACTCAACAATGGCATTATTAATTGAAGTAAATGCAAATTTATATCTTTCACTCTTAAATCTTTTTCTAATAAAGGAAAGGTAACAAGGTCAACTCTTCCATTATAATCTTCCATTCATGTTTGTAACACTGATTAAGTTTATGAAACTTCCAGAGCGTGAAGCAAAAAGCAAAGAATGTTCTCCTGGAGTGTCCCATAGTGCCAACACTGGCACCGATGATAAAAGATTTACTCCAAAGTGCTACTTCCAACCATGAGGCTTAGAGACATTATGAATTTCCTTGAATCTATATCTAAAATTAATGCCTGTTTTCTATCCAAAGAGGATATTCATCATATCTTTGAGACATACGTAAATATTCACACACAATTTGTGCATTACTATTGTTTTAAATAAGATTTCAACACTGAACAGAGAGTATGGGGGGACATCTGTGGCCACCCTCCTACCTGCCATCTGTATCACAGGTAAGAAGACTATCTTTCCCAGAGTCCCTAAAACTCAGAGGCAGAATCTGAGGATAAGCACTTCAGCTGTACTTTGAATGTTTTGACTACTGGGGAGGAGCCAGTAGTCTCTGGTGGCAGTATGAGCAGATGCAGGAGGTTAGCAGAGGTCTGTACAAGCTCCTGAGAATCATCCATATTGAGACCCAAGTGGGAATACTCACAGTAGCATCTGTTTTCCTCTATGAAACCTAACCAAAATAGGCAGAATTTACAATACCAGTTAAAAACCTAAGATTGTTCTTGAAACTACTTACAACAACAGATTAAGAATAACAAAATAAAGCCTATTAAAAGATTAGCAAGTTTTCAAATATTTCCCTTAAAGTGTATTTCAAACTGTACTCAAGAACTTTTAGTTGATTTCAGTTTAATTCCCTTTTGATGGTATGTAATGTTCTTTCTTTATCTCTCTCCTTAAGCCTACTGTTATTTTCGAACTATTGTATAGTCTCCTAAAATGAAACTGAAATAAAAAATAGCCATAAATAGAAAATTTAAATTATCTTTTAGAAATTAAAGTTGGTCTGTCTTTATAGACTGTGGAAGGTGCCTTAGCAAAGATGGAATGTGCAAGACTAGTCTTTCAAATATTTTCCCAAGGTCTTTTAGATCTGCAAATTAAGTCAAGAGATATGCATTGAGTGCCCATACTCCTTGTGGACTCTAGAAACTCAAAATTCAGGTGGAAGAGAAATCCAAGCCAGGAAATGTGAAAACACCAAAATGGATTTAAATAGTACTTTAAGACAATGGTAGATGAACTGCTGCAAGATAACAGCTGATTCCTTCTTCACATTCCTTTCCAAAAGTCTCAGAGAAGCTATCAGGTCCTTTCCATCATATTTTGCCAGGTTTGATTTACCCTAAATATCCCATGGGACTTTTTTAAAAGTTTCTACTTCATACTGTGGTACCGAGTTCCAAAGTCCATTATGCTGGAAGCCAGGTTCATGGTAATAATGGTTAGTTAATAATATTATCAACTCTTCTTACCTATTTTCTTACCTTTCCTTCCTTTTCCTTTTTTTCCATGTAAGTCTATTGCAGGATCTCCAGTTACTATTGATTCATTAATTACAAGCAAAGACTAAACAGGAAGGAAGCCTCAATTCTTTTTTTTTTTTTTCTGTAGAAGTAAATTTTTAATGGCTGGTTAACAATATTACAATTTTATTGCAATATAGTACTCATTTAAGCACGTAAAAATGGAAGGTGTACAGAAATTAAGACACAGTAAATTGACTAAATATTTGGTTTTTGTATAAATAAAGGTAATAACCACACTGCTGACATGCCTCAAACTCTTAAAATAGAAGGAAATGAATCTGTTAATATTAGTTTGGGTGTGAAATAGTTCATGAGAACCATGAATAAGGAACCATGACCACTTTGCAAAATATTTCCTGCTGGTAAGAGATGTTAGGGAGAGAGGACTCTAGGTTTGATAATGGACCACCTAACAGTGATAAATTAGGTTGAGCCTGTACAAGAAACAGAAACCTCCTACCCATTAATATCCTCTCTCATGGATAATTCCTCTCTTCATTTTAAAGCTTCTGTTTTGCAGTTAGGGTGAGTAAGCCTTGACTTCATGGACAGAACATCACCCATGAGTGGGCTGCAGAAGTCCCCCTCATTACCTCACAGGGTGAGAGAAAGGGTTAATTAAAAGAGGAAAACAAAAGAGGTCTCAAAGATTGCTTAGGTTACTTGGATTCACCTCATCTTCCTTTTTCCAGAGACTCCCGGCACTTTTTATGTAGCATACATCTATTTTCCCCTTTTAAACCTTAATGTTATGAAGTATATTTATTCACTAAGTGAATCTAGGACAATCATAAAAGTTCTTTGAGATTCACACAGTTCTACTCTTAGATTAAGAACCAAAACTAATGCAGATTTCAGGAAGGCAGGAATTTGGCTCAATTTTAACCCACTGAGTCTTGCCATTTGGGAAGTAACTATTTCTAGTTCTGTCTCTTCCATTGAAAAGAGATGCCTCTAGGAAAGAAGAAAATGATGACTGGTTAAATATCCTTATAAACGTGCTAAGGATAATACCTCCTAGCAAATAAACTTATGGTATTTGCTAGCAACAGAGTCCTCATCGGTAGAAGGTATTCCTGTTATAAGATTGTTTGGGGTAAACATACCTGGATGTATGATTATGGCTTCCTGTAAAATGTCATTTAACCTATGTAACAATCTGAATATAAAGTGGAAAGTTATCATGGCCAAACAAGCTCTTCTGTAAGTAACTTATCTACACATCTCATTTGCAACCTCACGTATTCACCTGGCCCAGGGCACCTACCTGTGCAGCAAAACTTGACCTGACAAGGTTCACTGAACATTTCAACTCTTTCTCTGCTGTACCTATATTTCATGATTATTTATTTCCCAGAAATCATTAATAAAGTTTGTTCCTAAGCAAAAATTTCTGATTCATGTGTACCCAATTTGATAATCCAATTCTTTGTATTATGTCACCATTCAATCATATTTATCATTTCTTGAATGCTAACTGGTTTAGCCTTAAGGAAAACATTCTACATAATTCTTGGGACTCAGTTCCTGTTCTATATTCCTAGTTCTGCTAATTAGCTCTTCTCTGGTTTCTGTCACCTGAAAGTCTCTCTCAATAGAGTTGTTGAAGATCTCACACTTTGTGGGAACAGGTCATGCATTTTTCATGACAGTCTTTACCAGTGATTTTCTGGTCCTAAGGCTTAGCACAATGACTTTAGACTTTGTGAAAACATATGACTAGTTTGACTTCCATGCATGACTCTAATTCCACTTCTGGAATTTGTGGGCTCCTCTTTTGTGTCCCATGTTTTACGCACATTGGATCCCATGTACAGTAAATCCTCCAGAGAACTCTGCTGTAACTATAGATGCCATGTTCTGCTCAACAGCTATGGGTGACTTTCTTCCCAGTATCCTGATAAGAGTAATTCCAGCTTCATCCTGTTTTTTTACTATTTTTTAAATTTGTTCTAATTAGTTGTACATGACAGTAGAATGCATTTATATATTTTGATAGATCATACATAAATGGAGTGTGATTTCTCATTTTTCTGATTGTACATATTGTAGGGTCACATCGGTCATGCAGTCATATATGTACTTGAGGTAATAATGTCTGTTTCACTCTATTATCCTTTCTACCTCCATATCCCTTCCCCTCCCTTCACTCCCCTCCACCTAATATAAAGCAACTCTATTCTTCCCTAGCCACCCCCCTTATGGTGAATTAACATCCACATATCAGAGAAAACATCCAGCCTTTAGTTTTTTGGGTTTGGCCTATTTCACTTAGCATAATATTCTCCAACCATTTACCAGCAAATACAATAATTTCATTCTTCTTTAAAGCCGAGTAGTATAGATATACCACATTTTCTTTATCCATTCATCTGTTGAAGGGCAACTAAGTTGGTTCCATAGTTGAGCTGCTATAAACATTGATGTGGCTGCATCACTGTAGTATGCTGATTTTAAGTCCTTTGGGTATAAACAGAGGAATGGGATAGCTGGGTCAAATGGTGGGTCCATTCCAAGTTTTCTGAGAAATCTCCATACTACTTTCCATAATGGTCGCACCATTTTACATTCTCACCAGCAATATATAAGTGTACCTTTTAATCTATATCCTCACCAACATTTATTGTTGCTTGTATTCTTGATAATTCCAATTCTGATTGGACTGAGATGAAAGCGTAGTTTTGATTTGCATTTCTCTAATTGCTTGAGATGTTGAATGTTTTTTCATGTATTTGTTGATTGATTATACATCTTTGAAACTCAACTCAAAGTGGATCAAAGACTTAAGCACTGGAACAGAGACCTGCAACTACTAGAAGAAAAATTAAGCCCAGATCTTCACCATGTTGGCCTAGGATCTGACTTCCTTAACAAAAGTCCTAAAGCACATGAAGTTAAATCAAGAATCAATAAATGGGATGGACTCAAGCTAAAAAGCTTCTTCGCAGCAAAAGAAACAATCAATAATGTGAAAAGAGAACCTACAAATTGGGAGAAAATCTTCATCACATACACCTCGTATAAAGTATTAATCTCTAGGATATATAATGAACTCAAAAAACTTAACACCAAACAAACAGATAAATAAATGAACAAATAAATAACTCAATCAATAAATGGGCTAAGGAACTGAATAGTTTCATCCTTTCTTAATCTGCACCTTCCACGCCCTAATATGCAGCAGGAATTGTGTTTGTGTCAATGTATATCTCATTTGGTCCATAGAACACATAATTGGTACTCAATAATTGCCTTCCAATAGAAGATAAAGCACCTACATAATAACTGAATTATTCTATGTATCAGGCATAGTATGAGTACAATATTGTATATAATTTTAAATCTTAAAAAAAAATCCTGAAAATGTATCTTTTTATTTTATTTTAATATGCATTTTTAATGTAACTAAAATTTAGGGACCATCATCTTAGTGATGAACAAAATGGGACTCAGAACCCTTGGTTTTGTCCAAGGCCTTCCAGATAGGAAGAGGCAGGCTTCTCTGGGTCCGAGACTCACACTCGCTTACAGTACCACCATTAAAGAAGGCTTCCTTCTTTATTCTTCTTTATTTTACTAGTCTTCAGTTTTATCCAGGAGTTAAAGTAAAGGAACTTTATCAACAGAATGATGAGAATTCAACAGAAACAAGCAAAGATCTTGTTTAGGATATCAAGAAAGATTGTGCAGGGCTCCTGAAATCTAGCAGCAACCCAAGAAGGGAAAACATGTGACAAAAATCACTTCCTATTCTTTTCTTTCCTACTTCAACTCCTTGTGAAGAGGTTCTCACCATTGTTCAAATTGTTTTGTTTCCTCTCTATTGTCTTCTAACACATAATGAACATTTTTAATTTAACCACTGATCTCATGATTTTCATTTGGAGAGTCCAAATTGGATGCCACAGAGATCTAGGCCCCCCTTAAAATATTATTTCCACTGTAATGCTGTCAGTAATAGATTTTCACACTCACACATGGAACCTAATTCCTAGTTCCTCAAGTGAGAAATTTATTTTTACATTTAACCATTGATAGGAAAGCAAACCTGGCAGGAATATCTTTAAAAATGGATGTGGGAATGTACAGAACATTAGTCAAATGAGAATATCTGCCTTTTAAAGCACATAAATGTAGGAAGATTTTTGCTCAAATCTTTCTTGGATTTCAAGCAACCTCAATAGATAATACATTTTTGCACTAGGTTTTATTCTGCTAAATGATTTTTATGTTTCAGTGCTCATCAAGTATGCCACAGGTGCTTAAAAATGTTTGTTGATTAAATTAAAACAACATCTTCTGCCTATGAAAGTAGAATGGAAAAGGGTGGAATAGAGCAGAAAGGTAACACATGAACTCTTACAATTTCTTTCTTTTCTGAATCCCTATAGCAGTTTTTAAATACAATTCATTTACTCAATGAACTTTTGTTGAATACCTACTACATGTTCAGAGGGCTGTAAGAGGAGATAAGAGAGGCACAATCACTGTTCCTTTGAATCTCGACATGCTGAGGGAGACTGTCTATAAATGACCACAAAGATTAAAGAGGAAAAGTTCTGCACAGAAAAGCAAAGGAAGCTGTGAGGACATCTAATAGACAGACCTGTCCCAACTGGAAAGTTTGGGGAAGGAAGAAGCAGGAAGTGACATTGATTAAAGCTGAGAAAAAAAAAAAAAAAAAGAGTAGGGATTATCCAGGCCTCAAAATTGGGTGGGTTTTTGGGCTTAGCTTATTTTCCTTAGCATGATATTCTCCAATTCCATCTATTTATCTTCAAATGCCATAATATTATTTTTCTTTATGGCTGAATAATATTCCATTGTGTGTATATACCACAGTTTCTTTATTCATTCATCTGTTGAAGGGCATCTAGGTTGGTTCCACAATCTAGCTATTGTGAATTGAGTTGCTACACACATTGATGTGACTGTATTACTGTAGTATGCTAAAACCAAAGACTGAATGTTTTCCTTGATAAGTGGATGATGATACATAATGAGGTTGGGAGGTGGGAGGGTGAGAGAAGAATGGAGGAACTTTAGATTACATAGAGGGAAATGAGAGGGGGCGTATGAAAAATGTTGTAATGAGACAGACATCATTACCCTATGTGCATTTATGATTACACGAATTATATGAATCTACATCGTGCACAACCATAGAAATGAAAAGATGTACCCCATTTTAACAATGAATCAAAATGCAGTCTGTAAAAATAAAAAAATAATAATTTTTTAAAAATTGGTTGGTGAGCCTGAAGGAGAATTAAAGAAAGCAACTTTGTGAACAGGAGTTTCACTATATACCTTTAGTCTAATGAAAATAAAACTTGAAACAATGATTGAACATAGACTTATAGATTCGTTTCATTATGGAGCTATGTCAATTCTGAGGTACATGTGTATTATGGAACTGAGCAACGAAGTAAACGTGTTGATGTTGAGAACCAGGCTTCTCACTGTTGGAGGGTGGTGTACCTGGAATATGGACAGTGAAGGAGGGCTCCTATGACCTTTGGAGCAGTGAGGAATCTCAGAGCAAACCTGTATGCCTGTGCGTGTCTGTGTGTCTTCTGCTTTCTTTGCTTCAAGAAAACAATGAAGCCCATTAGCTAGGAGCATTACTAGCACTCAAATCTTTTTATTTCTTTTTCTTTTTCTTCTTCTTTTGTGCAGTGTTGGGAATTGAACTCAGGGACTCAGGAGAGTCAGGCAAGTGTTCTTTCTCTGAGCTCCATCCTCCAGCCACCCTACAAGTTCAATTTCTAATGAACTCTCTACATTAAAAGGATCTAGAGTTCCTTGGAAAATAAGAAAGTGTTCAAAAAAATCTATATATGGATATATGACAAAGGATACATGTTTTTATCAGGTTTTATTTTTGTTTTTGATTTTGTTTTTGCCACTGTGACCGAAAATCCTGGCAAGAATAATTCTAAGAAAAAAAGTCTCAGTCCATAGATAGCTGACTCTATTTCTTGGGGCCTGAGATGAGGCAGAACATCATGGCACAAATGTGTGGCAAAGAAAAGCAGTAGGGGACAACTTACCAGGAAGAAGAGAGAGTCTAAACTCAGCTCACAAAATATATACCCCAAAGGCACACCCCCCAATGACCTACCTCCTCCAATCACACCCTACTCACCTACAGTCACCATTCAGTTAATCCCTATCAGGGAATTAACACACTGATTGGGTTAAGGGTCTCATAACCCAGTTGTTTCACCTCTAACTTTCTTTTGGGGGACACTTAATATTTAAAGCATAACAGAGGCCTAGTAACCATACTCAAGGAGTCCCCTGGCCACATCCAGGGAAATGCAAGCATCGGAATAAATAGACAATAACCCACTGAATGAAATAAGAATCCATGATTGCAGACTGATAAAATATATTAAATGACAGATAAATAAATAGATAAATAGAAGAGAAGGAAAGATTATTCTTTACAATAAAATACCAGCAAATAAATATAGAAGGAGTTATAAAATTACCACTTTTATATTCATAATAAATGTAAAAAGTTGATTCAGGCAAAAATACTTGTTGGCTGCTAAATATAAAGCCCTTGAAGTTAAGGGCTACTGAGAAGAACCAGCACAGGGTATTGTGCCTGGTAAAATATCAATATATATATATTTGTAGAATTTAAACTGCTCTGTCAAAAATCTCTGCAAGAATACCTGTCTTGTTTCCATCCATGAACTGATGCAGGAGAAGGAACATGCCTGTCTTCAGTTGCCATACTTCAGAGAAAACCCAGTTGCCAAGTGCAGAATATGACCGTTTTGTTCTCTTACACAACACGGGTCCTCAGCTCAGAGCCTGTGAGCTTTTCAAGGCCTTCCACAAATACTGGAAACATAAAAATGCATAGAAACTGACTTCAAAATGTGAAAAGAACCAAGGTCTAAGTTGATATACATTTAATTAAGTATTTTAATAAATTATAACATGTCAACTCCATTCTTAGTATTTATAAATGTTTTTATACTTGAAAACAATTTTTAGGTTAGACTTGGTTAAGGATTCCCTCATATATAATTATTGTGAAGAAATCAAAACCAATCTTATTTAAATGACTTCCTCAAAAGCTTCCACTGTCTTCTACCACCTCCTCTAGGGTTTCTCGCTATGCAGTGATGGTGTCAGTTAAGACAGGTGAGGTTATGTGGATAGATGAACATTTCCTTGATGTACAGCTAAATATACAACATGTGACTTTGGTAGCAACTGTTCCCAAGCACATAGGACCCAAGTTAACTTCCATATAAGATCCCATATTTTTACCCTTATGAGTCCCCCCAAAAGCCCAAGATCTTCCCTCCAGGTTGGAATTGGGGCAATGGATCATGGTTGGTTCCATATCCGACAATTAATTTATTATTTTCATGGGGTCATTTGTCTGTATAATATGTCATGATACAGGTTTTATTTGTGTGGCTTTTTCTTAGAGTTTGTCCTCCTCAGAATCCAACTGTGTTCTTGGCTCAGTCTTTCTGAGATGGAGAGGACATCATAATGTTTGGAACACTCTGTATTTTGAGTGTTGTTACGGTTCCTGCTACATAAAAGTCCTCTCTTGTCCTTTTCATGGATATGTATTCCAACTTCATTTCATATTTGTTTTTTAGGTTTGGTTTTCCAACTGTCTGAAAATTAGTTCCATATACTACACCTCTTTTCTAGCCCTTTAGGTTAAGAACTTTTAAACCTACAATCAATTTTTTATGTGTAGGATATTCTGCAAATTGTATATCATTCCTATCTATTCTCAACTGTTAAAGCAAGCCTTATATGGCCTGCAAGGCTTTGTTCACATGTAGCTTTTGAGTTATTTTTTGTATTTTAAAGACAGGCACTTACTGAACATAGACTCTCTACTATGTACCCATCTAAGGGACACACAGAGTGTAGGAATTAGTTTAACAGTTAAGGACATGAACCAATAAGTGATATTTAGGTGGGGATTAAACCTTTGCTTTATCACTTACTATGTGATTTTGAACACATTATTTTGGCCTAAATTTTCTTATCTATAAAGTGAGGATACCTGAGTTGGTATAGGTTGAGATTCTCTAATCTGAAATCCTAAAGTCCAAAGTGCTCCAAAATCCAAAGCTTTCTAAGCACTGATGTGACACTCCAAAGTAGAAAATTCCACACTCAACCTCCTGCGGCAGTCATGAATAAAACACAGGTGTACTAAATATAGAGTATAAAAGTACCTTCAGACTATGAGGTATATAAGGAACATAAATGACGTTTGTGTTTAAATGTGGGTCAATCCCCAGGAGATACTTTTATGTATATGTAAATATTTCAAAATCCAAAAAAAAAGTCTGAATTACAAAATACTTCTAGTCCCAAGAAGGAATACTCCTTGACCTGTGTGTATGTGTGTTTGTAGTTTAAAGGAAATGATAAAAATTAAACATAAAGTTTATAGTAGGGACTTAATGAATGGTGGTTACTAATATCATTGTTATTACCATGGTTGGAATATATCGATATATCTGAATTCTAAATTCCTGCCCAAAAGAAGACCAGCATCTAGTAATGCCTCTATAATTGGTCATAATCAGTGAAATATCATTACTTTTATTTCTTGATTAAATATTATTGCACCAAATCCCTTAGAGGTCCTCTGTATTCTCAGGGCAAATCAATCAACCTGAAATGGTTTGTTTTTATTACCAGTTCGATTTCTTTCAAGTCTGTAATTTTGCATTGTTTTTTGTAGCTCTGGTCTATTTGTTATTTTTCTTTTTGGTGACATTGTGATTTCAAGTGGGGAATTGCAGTGGAATGACATTTTTTATCATTGTCTCTTTTTTTGTAGATAATAAATATGGTAGGCAGAGAGATTAATATTAGAGTTTGCTTAAAAGTGCTATCTAAAAGTGTATCAATCACTTGCTGTATTTGATGCATACATTTTGGGGGAAAATGTTATCTATTAACTGAATGCTAAAGATTTGAATTAATGGCTATTCTTAGATGGTCTCCTTGCCTCTTTCCAATTTATCCTTTATCTTGCTTTCTTAAGGATCTTTAAAAAGGCAAATCTGATCATGTGACTCCCCTCATTATTTCATTCCTCATTATTATAAAGTCCCCACAACTTCACAGGTAACATAACCCCCTCTCTACTCCAGATAATCTCACTCAACCTTTCAGTTTTGTAGCTTGCAGCTTGTCCACATTCATGCTATGCCTCAACCAAATTGAAATATTTTTGGTTCTCAGAATATAGTTTTACAAAACTCTCTCCTGCCTAGAAGGCCTTTACCACTTGTTTGCCAATCACCTACATGGGTTGTGGGACATAAGCCTCTCTGAATTCTTCCTGTCCTTTTATTCCTTTTGTCAAATAGAATTGAGCTCTTTACTCATTTGTGTCCAGTTGTTCCCTATAATATTTTTCACACAGACTTGTTTTATATCTCTCTCGCCTATGGGACTATTGGCTATGTGAAGGCAAAGTAGGAGTTCCTCGATTGAATGAACCCTAAACATGACTATCTCATGAATGTAGACCATACCTCCAGCTAGTCCATCCCATGAACTAGTTATGCTTCACATAAAATAGCAGGAGAAAGAGACTTGGTGCTTAATGAAATGACCTTGGAGTTAGACCTGTATTCCAGATCAAACATTTATTAAATGAGTGACCTTTATCAAATTACTTAAGTTCTCTATACTTCATACTTTCTTGTATGTAAAATGGAGAAGATAATAATACATTCCTTGGGGAATTTTAGGTAGAATTAGCTGAAGTTAGTGCTTAGAAGTCAATAAATATTATGATTAGATTATTATCATCCTTTATGCAACTATACAGTTTGTTTTAGAAAAGTAAGATAATGCATATCTTGTTTAAAAAGTGACACACAAATGCATTGGGGAAGTCATTTTTTTCCTATTTTAAATGTAGCAGAGGAATTCTTAGGAATCTTACCGATTGTCTTTTAGATCTTTTTCTATGGGTTGGAAGAATATCTATTCACATCATTAGCTAGTTGTAAATTTAGAAATGAATTATACTCATATCTAAGGCTGAATTTCTAGTTTGCTAAATTCATCGTTTTAAGACATATTTCTTTTTTTTTTTTCTTTTCTTTTTTTATTTTTGGTGGGGAGTTATCTCTGCAACCTCATCATTTGTTCTTAACCATGTGGAACTGTAGCAGTTCTCTAAATGTGGCCTACCCATCACCCACCTAAGGTTCTACAAAGCTTTTTCCTCTGCCTAGAATTACCTTTTCCCCATAACAATTACTCTACTTCCAAATCAGCCCTCTCGATATTTTAACTGATGGAGCCCATCATCTCCATCAGTGTGGTTTTTTTCCTCCACCTTTCTTTGCACTTCCAAAGCACCATGAAGACTCCTATCATGACCTTAGCATTGCATTGGAATTATCTGTTGGTTTTTCTGTCTCCCTAACTAGACCACACATTCCTTGGGCCAGGGATACATTTTCCTAGTATTTACTACATTGATTTTTAACACAGGTGGCAATAAATATGATTACAATAAATTGATATGATCAAAAGAAAATAATTGAATAAAGCCAAAAAAGTTTCAATAATCAAATGCCCAGCAACAGGATGGATCAGGAGACTGTGGAGTGTTCACACATGGCGTACTTAGAGCGATGGTTCTCAAGGCCAGTCGCATAGCCATCCCGCGTGGATGTGTTGGAAAGACGAATTCTTGGGCTTTACCCCAGACCTAATAACACAGAAATTCTGGAGTTAGTGTACAGGAATCTGTTTTGTTGTTGTTGTTGGTGGTGGTTGGTTGTTCTTTTTGTTTTTGTTTTTTGCAGTGCTGGGATTAAACCCAGGGTCTCATGAATACTAAGCAAGCACTCCACATTGAATTTTATCTCCAACTCAAGAATCTGTTTTGACAAGCCCACCAATGGTTCAGAAGCACACTGAAGTCTGAAAATCAGTGCTCAACAATATTGAGAGTAAAGAATCTACAAATATATATATAATATAGAATAATCTTACTGATACATTGCTGAAAGAAGCCTGAAAAAAAATATATATATATAAAAGAAAAATATATACTGCATCAATACATCTATTTACATATATTCCAAAAGATCCTAGTTGAAAATCTAGTGCTTTAAATGCTTTCCTTATGTCTGGATTCTAGAACTTTTCATCTCCCCAATGTCTACTTTGGGATAAATTGACTTTAGCATCCAGATTGATTAAAATGCAGTGACAGCAACAGAGAAGGAACCTGGAATCATGGAAGAAGCCTGATCCTTAGGACCAGAAATAATTTGGTAGACACTAACAATAGCTCAATAGATGGCAAATCTTATTTTATTTGAAACAGCAGAGCATACAGTAATTTATCCAGGAATATGTGAAATACTTGATGTTCTACTCCTATAACAGAGCATAATATGCTATTACACGAGGTTTAATAACATAGTCTTGCCATTATTGTGCCAGACATCTAGGACAAACAGAAACTTCAAGAATTGGAATCCTGCATGTGAAAGGCAGGAAGAATTGTAGTAATGTTCCAATAGAAAATGTGTTGGGAAAGAGTAATTTCCAGAGAACAGTATTGTGAGGGAGAAGATGGGAAAACACATGAGTATGAACATCACCAAAGGGTAAAAGCAGATGCCAAATGAGAAAATAGCACCCACATCAGCTTCTATATCATACTTTGGCACAAGTCTTGTCTGGATTTAAGTAAACCAATATGCTGCAGGCTCAAAGGGTACCTTACCTTGGAAGCCATAAACTTTGATAGCTGTTTGCATCAGAGAGAAAACTGTCACAGCAATCTGACACTGGCATGCCCTCAGAAGAATAAACAGATGCTATAGTTGTGAGAAGTAAAGAAGAGATCTGACTCTTTTTGTGAACAGAAAACTCCTGGTTGGCATCTTTAAGAGCAAGGTAGAGGAAATTTTCATATTCAATCTTTAGGATACCTAAAGTTTACATATATTGATGATAGCACATGTATATTCTTTTTTTATTGAACTTTTAAGACTCTTAATTATGTTACAGAGCTCTTTCCAAAAAGGCCTGTGACTGGACAAGGACTATCTCTATTTTTTCATTCTAATATAATTAAAATATGCCCATTAAGTCCAGTAGTTTAGAAGTGTTGTGTTTATCATCCCATGAGATACACTGCCCATCACTGTAGTTCAACAATATCTTTCTTAGTAACTGTCCTCATTATTATCTATTTCCAAGTGGTGCATGCTGCAATTACAATTGTTCCTTTAAGAGGAGTCTGTCTGCATGAACAAGATACAGATACATACAATCTCATGTATTTTAACACCAAACGATCAGATCAATTTATAACAATAGTTGCAAAAACGCAATGTCACAATTCCTTCTCAATATGTGGAGAGAAGGTGTTATAATTCCAACACATGCTTGTAATTCTGTGGAAAATGAACTCACTGGTACAATAAAATGCAGTGTGCTACAGTTTTCATGATAGAGAATATTTTTCACCTTTAGCTAAAAGCACTAACTCTTTGAATACTAATTTTGCAGTGCCAGGTATGTGTTGATTAATTCAAAAAATCTCCAGGGTCCTTTGTGCATCTAGTGAAAACCTTGTATCTATTTGTACTGGATTTATTAAAATCATATATCTGCTGAACTTTGGGAACCAATTTTTTAACCATTGATTACAGATTTGATTATTTCTGCACAAAATTGCAATTACAATGTTGCATGACTGATTCTTTTGAATACATCAAGTCCTCTCACACCACACAAAAAAACACATAATGCAATGATTACAAATTGTATTATTAAGTAAATGTTTAAACTTATCCTAAAATTTCAACATGGTGGGTTTAACCCATTTCTTCATGTTGTTTTTGAATCATCCTAAGATCAAAGCTGTATTACTGTAATACCTACTAAGTATTTGTGCCTATTTTGATAACCTTCTAGATTTGTTTTAGTCTCACCATAACAGTCAAGCACATAGGTTCTTAGCAGTTGGTTTACTGTTTAAGTCAAAGAACTTAATTTCTTCTCTCAATTTGATTCAACACCAAATCTTAAAAATCTATATCTTTCACACAAATTTTACTTTTATGCAACTTTATGAATTTTCCTTAATTAATTTAAAATTTTTATTGTTAAAATTTCCAAACTTATAAAAATATAACAAAGTATAACAAACTTTCTTATAACCTTGCCTTTCAACATCTATTAAAACTTTGCCATATTTATTTGTTTCTCCTTCCTTGTTTCTTGAATATTTTAAAGCAAGCTCAATATCACATCATTTCATCCTTAACTACTTCAGTATGCATCTAAAAAAGGAAGGGACTAAATAACCCCAATGCCATTATTATAGCTAACAAAATTAATAATTCTTTGATATGATCGATTCCCAGTCCATGTTCACATCATCAGTACCATTATTTTATTTTATTTACTTTATTTGAATAAACATCAAAACAAATGTACTCATTGTATGTGTTGGTTTTTAAGCTATTTTTAATTCCCTCTAGATCTAGCAGATTCTCTCCTCTCTCTCCCCCTCCCCCCATTTGACATGTTGAAGAAGCCAGTCAGTTGCTCTCTAGAACATTCACAAATGTATGTGATTGCTTCCTTATGGTATCAGGAAATGGACTTGTTCCCACTCTTAAGGTATTTCTTGTTGACTGGAAATTAGCACTAAGAGCCTGAATTGATTCAGGTTCAATATTTGGGGGAAGAAGCTTGGGAGTACTTCACAGGAGGTACCACTCCTTAACTGTTTAACAATGGATCACTTTAGAAGTCATATTTGATTACCACACTTCTAATAGTGCTGAGATTAGTTAGTGGTTTCAGGGATTTTCCAGCTTGCTTCCCTTTATTGTAAAGTTCTCCATTAATATTTAATCTAATGATGCTAGCATTTATTAATGACCATGAATTAAACAACTTATTTCACTAGTTTTTGAAAAATGGTGATTCTGTAATTCTCTTATCCCTTTGCATAAACTAGCTGGAAACCTTCTGAATCCCTCTGTAAATTAGTCCTATGTAGTTACTCTGAAATATTTGTAAAGGAAGGCAGGATAAATGCTCAATTAATTTTTTAATTGCCAATATTTAAAGTAAAGAGTTGATGTCCTAGCAATGTCCAACATGTTCCAATGAGCTTGGTATGTTTTTTCTCTCTCCTCTTCGGTCCTCTTCCTCTTCCTCTTCCTTAAGTACCATTAAAGACAGTTTTAAAATGTTCAATATATTTTAATTAATTACAGCCCTAAAGTTGACCAAAAGTAATCTCTCCTCAGGATGATTTCCATTTTCTTTTGACTTGACTTCTTTAGACTTTGATTTTTCCTTACTTCTGGCACAGGGAAATATCACAAGTTCATATTGAATACTTCCTGCCCCAGACATGGAATCAGTCCTTTCCCCCAAGGAGCTCTGGTTTCTTTCAGGAGGGCATTTTAAGATGACAGTCTGGAATTCTTCATGCTCAATGCTGCTGGATCGTCATGTTTTCATTCCTTTTCAGAGGACAGAATCGAAAAATCTCTATTTTTTTCTAAGAGGATGTTTTAGTCAGTTTTGTGTCACTATGACCAAAATACCCTACAAGAACAAAGAGGAAGAATAGTCTATTTGGGGTTCAGTTTCAGAGGTCTCAGTCTAGAGGACTGACTCCTTAGCTCTGGGTCCAGGTTGAGGCAGCACATCATGGCAGACTGGCATGGTGGAGGAAACCGTGCTCTGTTCTCAGTGACCAGCAGACAGAGAAGTGGAAGGGAAAAGGAGAGAGAAGTCATGGGCAATATGAACACTTCTGGGGCATACCTCTAGTAACCCACCTCCTGCAGCCACATCCCATCTGCCTACAGTTCCCACCCAGTCAGTTCACTCAAACTAGAATGGACTGATTAGATTACAACTCTCATAATCCGATCATTTACCTCTGAGTATTCCTGCATTAACAGGAGTTTTGGGGGAACATCTCATATCTAAACCATTACAGAAGAGAAAAAAAGTAGCGTGAGTTCTGCCTAGTACTACCAATTTAAGTTTAATGTCACAAGGTTTTTACTTAATATTTTTGGTTCTCTTTCTCTCTCTGAAAACACTGATTGCTAACAATGTTAACATATTTATTTATTTACTTTTTCCTATGTTGAGAACACAATGGCTATTATTATTAATAAAAATTATTATTATTAATAATAAAATTAATAATAAAAATATTAACTCTAGGTTAAGATGTCCTAGTATTTCCAGATCTATGGTTTAAATGTTGCATTCTGAGGTTAATTGCAACAATTATTTTCTCTGTATGATTGTTACATGATGTGCTTTTAAATTCTAGCAAGGTTTACCATGATTCACTGTCTGTCCTAAAATATCAACCTCTGTTGTTAATGTTATTGAATTTTTGTATAGTTATTATTAGGGTCATCTAGAGGTTGTCTCCCAGGCAATGGGGAATGACTGTCTGCTATGAGCTCTTTTCTTTAACTTGTTTGGCTAATTTATCATCCTGAACACACTGTCAATCTCCTTTCCTCCTTGGTTATTATGTGAAGTCAATGATGCTGATTCACAGCTTGATTTTCTTCCTGACCTGTTATAATTTGTGACACTATAATACTTTATAAATACTATAAAGTATATAAAACATGGGTGTTAACAATAGAAGAGTTAATAGAATAGAATATGTTTAATTTTATGGATTGCCCAAACAGGGAAATGTTAAAATATTTGAATGTGTTACTTTTATTACTGTGTTTAAAAAGTATATATGTTCTTCCCAGCACTGACTAATTCTTGATGTAATTGCTGATTTTACCAAGCCTATACTCAGAGTTCTGTGTGTTTGGTTGGAAATAAATAAATGTATGTACATACGTTTATGCATATATGTGTGCATATGTGTATATATATGTATGTACATATACACATATGTATACACTCTGGATATATACATATGTACACACATATATACTTCTTAAAGGGTACATTAAACAAAAGTATCACATTCAAGCATATTATTTCTCTGTTTAGGCCATCAGTAAAATTAAACATGTCCTATTCTGTTCACTCTTCTTTTACTGTTAACACTCATGTTTTATATATGTTACAGTATTATGAAATCACAGCTTTGTACAGGTTTAACATATTTCATTTAACCACATTTATCATCATTATTATTTTAGTGCTTAAATTATCACAACTTTGTCTCTTTAGCAGTGCCCCATATCTTTTTAAATGCCCCTGTTCTCTGCCAACAATTTTTTTCACAAAACTATCTGAATTGTTCTTCCTTCAAGACCTGAAATCAAGCTGTCCTCCAGAGTCTCAGCTCCTTTTAGAGGATAATGATATTTATATCAGATATAGTCCCTGCCCCACCCTTGCCCCTCACCTCACCCTTTTCAGTTTTCACTGGCATTGCTAATGTCTGCTTCTCTTTACTGAGGTCTTTTTCTAGTGGTTGGGTTCCACTTCCTCATTGGCAGGCAGGAAGTTCTGGGGAACAGGTGCTCCCAGGAGCAGCCCTCAACAGTGACGACCTGTGGAAGTTGGATATAGATACCCAACTCCCTCACTGCAGGTGGGATAATGGTGAGGTGCACATTTCACACTGAATCCCAGGACTCCTCGTCACTGGCATTGGTAACCCGAAAGATAATCAACCTCCTATCAGTCCCTCCCCTTTCATTTCGTTTTTCCATTCTCCTCTTTCTACTTTAATCCCTCCTAGTCTCAGTGTGTGCTTCCAGAGCAACCTAGATTATATAGCAGAGGTCAAAACCTGGGCGCTAGAAATCCTGCTGCCACAGTGCGACAGAGCGAGCAGATGCTTGTCCTTTGCACTGATGAACACTGATTTTATTTTCCAGTTAAATTTTCACCTACCTTTCTCATCGGATGTGGTTTCACTGACAAGACTTTCTTCTACTTTGACGAAGGGTGGTTGATACCCAATGATGACAACGTGATGAAAATGACAGTGATAATATCTTTGATTAAAAGACTGAGGTTTTTCAAAAAATTTATCTCAGCTCGACTAGCATATGTTAGACACTTATGTGTCAAGCACTGGGCTAAGCTACAAGCAAAAAGTAAAAAAAAAGATGACAGTAAACATATCAGACATTTTCCTGTCAGAAAGTTGGAGAATTAAAAAGGTCATGTTTTGACATTTATAACCTACAAAGTTCACGTTCTCACACAAGGATGGTTTGGGGGTATCTAAAAAAAAATGGTGTTTATTTAGGAGAAAGAAATGCAAGTATGGGGGGCAATATTCAGTGGTACATTGTTGTGGGGAACTTCCTTACTTTGCCTCAAATCTTTTAAAAATCCTCTTAGCCTTAGAAGAAACATTTTTATATTAGATATGAAACTGAATTCACAATCCACAGCAACATATGACTTCCATTAGCATTTTTAAAACATTATGTCAAAAGTATTTTCTCTGCCTGAGAATTGTGTGATTATTTTTTAGAGATAGCTCAGAACCTAGTTTTGGATGAAGACTGTACTAAACTAAGTGGTGTACAGGATAATTGTAAATTAAAAAATGAGGTATTTTAGAAATATATTTATGATGATTAATTATAAAGAGGAAAGCCCACATTTCTTTTTGCTTTTTTGCAATCCATATGGGAATACATGATCATACACAATTCCCTAAAGAACATATTAAGAATGAAATGTCTGTACAGAAGAGGGTTCTGGTTTCTCTATCCTACTCTTATAACATTGAACTGTTTTCAATTTTACAATCAATCCTTCTAATCATTAGAATCTTCTACAGTGTTTACTTTTCAGAGAAACATGGCCTATTGTAGAAAACCTGTTGATTCCTTCCTACTTTCTATTCCTAAGAGATACCTCTCTTCTTGACAGATTCCCCTATCATTTCAGTACTGTAAGAAATAATACATGCTAGAAATATCACTTATCCTTCCTGTCTCATAATGACAGACATGTTTAAAGACCTATTTGATGGACTTATCTGGCAAGTTCACATGCCAATGCATGGACTGATTCCAGCAGAAAATATAGTGTATCCTTGTGATTTCATGCTGCTAATCGGCCTTAAAAAGTGGCAAGCTCTTGTTTTATTTGTTGTTATTATCATTTCTCACAGTCATATCCTTGGGCCTCTACCTAGTATTCTGGTAAACACATGAGTTTGATATATATTCAGTACAAAAATGCAGAAATGAGAAAGATCTTAATCAAGATATGATATTTTTATTTATTATTTTCCTTTTTATTTTTTCCTTTTCATTACTTCCTCTATCCTTCTTCCAATTCCAGTTGAAATATTCCTCTTCCCATTCTAAGTCAAGTTTAGAAAGTCTAACGATCAATTCAGTGAGGAAGACACAGGGATTTTGAGGCCCATAGTATAAGAAAAGCAAAATTCAAAATTTTATTCCAAATATGAAATTGGTTTTGAAGTTCTGATTATTCAATACTCTTTCTAATATCATATTAAAGAGAAACTTAGCCTGAGACCTAGTTCTTGTGCAAACTAGAATGGACATAACAGGTGACTCCATGAACCTGTTGAACGTAACAAGAAATCTAGAACTTCAGGAACTGTTAGCAGATTGTACAGATGGCCACTTCTTCATCCTGAACTCCTGGCAGACACTATCAATCCCTCTCACCTGAATTTAGATTCTGTGCAGTGCTCCCAGCAGCTCTGTCACTAGGCCAATGTTGGCTGGCAATGACAACATCCCTGTGTGTACTATAAACAGTTTACAAAATGAATTTTGGTGCCCCCTCCAGTTTTAGAAGGTTTAATTGAGTTATAATTGATATACAAAGGACTGTATGTATTAGTATATACAATTTGATAACTTTAGACACATGCAAATATCCATGGTACACCACCACAATCAAGGTAATAGGCATATCCAATATGTCCCAAAGTGGTCTTGTGCTCCTTTGTATTGTGGACTACACTATATTGCACTATATTGTAGAGCAGAGCTTTACAATTATTAATCTAGGATAATTGAAACTTCATATTCATTGAGCAACTCCCCATTTCCCCTGCCACCCAACCCCTGGAAACCACCATTATATTCTCTGAGACTATTAGAATTATCATAGACACCTCACTGAAGTGGAATCATGCACAACTAGTTTATTTCACCTAGCATCATGTCCTCCAGGTTCACCCTCTTTTTAAAAGACTGAATAATCTTCCACTCTATGTGTACACTACTTTTCCTTCATTCATTTATTAATGAACACTTGGGTTGCTGCTATGTCTTGGCTATTGTGAATAATACTGCAATGAACATGCAGTGTAGATATTTCTTGAGATCCTGATTTCAGTTCTTTCAGCTATTTATCTAGAAGTAGGATTGCTGGTTCATATGGGAGTTCTACTTTTAATTTATGAAGGATGTTCATACTGTTTTCCGTAACTGTTAGAGTACCTCTTTACATCCCTACCCACAGATTACAAGGGTTCTAATTTCTTCACACCCTAACCAACGATTATTTTTTCAGTGGTACTGGTGATTTAACCCAGGGCCTCATGTATGTAACAGTGTTATACCACTGAGCTACATTTCCCCCAACCCTTTTTATTTTATTTTTGAGCTAGAGTTTCCCTAAGTTGCCCAGGATGGCCTTAAACTTGCAATCTTCCTGTGTCAGTTTCCTGAGTAGCTAGGATTACAGGTATGAGCTGCTGTCCCTGCTTACCTTCCTTCCTTCCTCTCTCCTTCCCTCCCTTCTTCCTTCCTTCTTCCTCTCCTTCTCTCCCTCTCTCTTTCTTTTTTCTTTCTTTCTTTCTTTCTTTCTTTTTCTTTTTCTCTTTCTTTCTTTTTCTTTCTCTCTTTCTCTTTCTTTTTCTTTTTTTTCTATTTCTTTCTTTCTATTTCTTTCTCTCTTTCTTTCTTTTTCTCTCTTTCTTTTCCCCCTCCTCCTCCTCTTCCTTCCTCTTCTCCTTCTCCTTATGTTTGATAATAGTCATCTTAAAAGGTGTGGAATGATATCTCATAGTCATTTTTATTTCACCTCCTTAATACTCAATGATACTTAATACTCAATGAACATATTTTCACATACTTGATGATGACTTGTATGTCTTTGGAGAACTATTGTTCAAGTCCTTTGCCCTGTTTTGCATCAGGTGTATGTATGTTGGCTACTGACTTGTGGGAGTTCCTCACACATTTTTTAAATCAACCCTTATCAGCTATATAAATTTCTTCTTTTCAGTTCTCATCCATAGCATACCTCCAGAAAAATATGAGCTATGGGAGAATTATAAAAGAAGTTCATCTTCTCTCTGGGTTTAAAAATTGTGGAATTGCTGCAGATGGTGCATAAAAGTCTTCTGTTTCTTCTGTGTTGTAATGTTTACAAATGAAAAGAACCCAATACCAAATCAGTAATAGCAATAAATCAACTATTAGAAAGTGCATGTCATGGGTAAATTACTTTTCCCAACAATCCATGTAATGACCATCAATAATGTTATCCCAAGTCAAGTTTAAATCTCCAGGCACTGTAGATCATCCTGGGCAGAGCTAAAGTGATCTTCCCATTTATTTTTCTTCTCAGGTTTCTATGGAAACACCTTTTGAGGTTGCCTTTGCCAGAAGAGAATATTTTGTTTTATTTTTAAACGGAATGATAACAAATTCTACTTATCTATGCAAAGGAAAAATGTTTGATAAATTTCTGAACCCAGGCTAAAATGTGGTTTCATCATTTATTTGTCTCCAAAGAAAGCCAAAATCATTAGAGACAACATTCCTAAGGGCTCACATGTGTGTAAATTTGGGAAGAAAATTATTCCTCATCCTTCAGTAAAGGGCATAGATTATTTATTTCATTACACTTAGGAAGCTACTCTACATTTTCATGCAAAATCTCAGGCTATACACATTTTAAGGCCTGTCAAATTTCACAAACCCTGATTTAATTTTCAAATCAACTGCTTTATTTTTAATGGTTTCTATTTATTCTTAACATGGAATGTGTGAATTTTTTAACCCATAAAATACACATACACTCATTTATTTCAGCTATAAAAATAAGGTCTTCTAGAAGTATAACCTGAGCATCTGTATAAAGTAGGTTAACTTCCCAAGAACATAGCACATTTGGAATAAAGTATTTATATTCATTCAAACTTTAACTTCCTAGAATTTCATCTCTTATCTATAATTCATTTTTAAGTTTCAATCCCATTCAGTGTCAGCTTTGGTCTGTTCTTCACAAGATCTTTGTTGGTCAGTCTACAAGGAGCATATTTCAACCCTTATGACCATTTCAATTGCCCTTTATTAGAGGTCTACTTACTAGACCTATATACAATATCTCAGATGCAAATGGACCGTTCGTTGCTCTATCCAAGAGTTAAGGCAACTTCAATTAGAAAAATGATATGTATGGTCAGATACCTATAACCTCATCTACGTTATCAATGCTTAAAATTGATAATGTCAAGTAACCGATAACTTGAGTAGGAACTGATTAAAATAGTAGCAAGGGGAAATAGTTCAATATGTATATGATGGTTGCCTCTTAAGCAGGACCAGAAGAACAAGGTTGAGCAGGAAATGCTATTATTGTAAAGTTTTGATACTATCCCATTTTTTTAAACTAAGATATGTGTTGCTCAATGATGAGGATACATTCTGAGAGACGCATTGTTAGCCAATTTTGTCACTGCATGAGCATTATACTTACACACACCCAGGTTTGTAGGTCCGTCACTCGACTTGGCCTCTTGCTGCAATCAGGGATGTGCTAAACACGAGATGGATGAGGTTGCTCCTGTATAGGACATTTTATAGAAACAGTTTTCCTTAGTAAGAGTACACTTTAAAATAATGAGTAAAAATGTAGAAAATGCATAAATCAATAACATAGAAGGCACAATAGGACATTCATTTGCTATATTTCTGTGCACACAAACATGTTAGAGTTTGTGTCAAATCAATTGAATTATTTATTCAATTCATAAATAATAGTTACATGCAAAATGGACATTTATATTGTCCCCTTCCTTTCAGTTACTTTTCATCTCTTAATATTAAGCTATTTAATTAGACAACTTTTTTCAAGAAGAAACTTCAATATATCCTTTTCTGTGAAAACTATTGACCTATCTCTCTGGATTTTTGTCCCATCTCTCCATCCATATGCAAACCTTTTCTGTACACCTTCCAATCCTATAGTAATTCATTTTCCCTAAATCCATTTGCCATTTGCCCAGAGAATGCCATGAATGAGGCATAATTTCTCTTCATGGCTACGTATAGTTAAGTTTATTTAAATATATTAAATACCTGTGTTTTTTCAATTGCCTGGGTTTATTTACATGCTTTTAAGCGTATCCTACCATCTTGTTCCATGAGGCACACCTGTGTTTCTTTCATCAGTTTCGATCAGTAAGAGTGCTCTGTAGAAATGACCAGCCTTGCTCTCATTTGCCTTTCTCATGTTATGCTGCACCAGTTTGCTTTCTTTGCAGGCAGGCCTGGTCTGGCCCACTTCTATGATACCTTCTCAAAGCCTCTGGACTTGGGAGCACTGACCTCCAGCTACTGTGACAGTGTCTTCAACCCAAATACTGAGGGCTGCTCCTCTGGATAACATACACTGTCACCCTCCTTTGTTTCCTCAGAGTAGGTAGCAATAAAGAATCAAAAGGCATTAACCTCAGCCTCCATGTGCTATATAGTACATTGTCCAGAAGTTGTTTCTAATTCCTTCTTTTCATAAAATTTAAAAACAGCCTGACACCAGGCAGAACAAACCACTTCACCTTTGTCCCCACAGCTAAAAATACAGCTTCCAATGCAGGTTGAAAATGGAGAAAGTGGGTTTTCTTTCACCTGGAATCATTGACCTTTTTAAGACATAATAACTAGTTCTAAAAGTTTATAGACTTTGAACATGTGGCAGAGGGTTGAAAACCTTTATGAAATAACATTTTTTTATTATGGAAACATCAGTCTGATATCTTACAATGGATATAAAAAGTCAAACTTACAAAATAAATTATTGTTTTAAAATACAAAAGGCTTTCATTATTTGAAAATCTTTAAAGTTGTTTTAGAAAACTGGTTTTCCATGAATTTAAGATTTTCCTCTCCATAGGTCATTGACCACTTTGACAAAGAGGATAATAGATAGAGAATTTTAGATCTACTTTGCTGAGAAGCATTGCTAATTGAAGGCATTAAGAGACAATTCCAGTCGCCAATATAAAAATCACACAAATTTTAGATAAACACAAATTATTGTATAAAGCAGAGGGCACAGATTTGTTTAAAAGCTCAGAAGAACAAAACATTTTTTTTCTCTTTATCTTTTTGGGATTTGTTGTTGTTGTTTATTGTGACATTTAAAATTTCAGGAATATCATATAAAAATCTGGACTTCGGGATTTTTAATATTAAATAGCTTAATATTAAGAGATGAAAAGTAACTGAAAGGAAGGGGACAATATAAATGTCCATTTTGCATGTAACTATTATTTATGAATTGAATAAATAATTCAATTGATTTGACACAAACTCTAACATGTTTGTGTGCACAGAAATATAGCAAATGAATGTCCTATTGTGCCTTCTATGTTATGTTGCCAGAAGATCTGGCAACTCACATTTCCACTGGTAACAAACAGCTGGAATTAAATAGCTGAGTTCTCTTGTGGGTATAGCATAAACATCCTGGTTCTCTAGAGGCCTTTCATACACTATGTGAGCTCCAGCTAAATTACCTGCTTAATGTTCACAGGCATTGATTTGATATTGTGAACACTAGGACCGTAGACTAGTTATTTATGTTCCTCTTAAAGTGATGATCTTAACAGTTTCAGAAGGTCTTCGTTATTACAAGGAATCCTATTAATGGCTAATTACCTTTCATCAATTAATAGTAATTTTGTAATTAAGCTAATTATGGTCAGAAATGGAAACTTTATGTGAGGTTCAAATACACAATATAATAATTTTTGTGTAACTTGGTTGAAAACTGATACTCGCCAGCTTTTCCTTGTTTTACTACTAATTTGATGCATTGTATGTTAGTCTCTTAAAGTTTCCCTAAAAAAATTAACATAAACTAGGTGGCTTACATTTTTTTAAAAGAATTGTTTTTGACAGTTCTGAAGTCATGAAGCCAGCGGGCCACACTCTCTGAAGACTCTATGAGGGAATCGTTCTTTGTCCCTCCAGCTTCTGGGGTTCCCTGGTGTTCCATGGGTTGTGGCAGCACACTCTCAGGTCTTCCTTCATCTCCCCATGCCCTTCCCCTTCTGGTGCCTGCATTTTAATGTTCTGTCCCTCTTACAGACACGAGACATTTGATTTAGGACCCACTCTATAGCATTTTTTCTTGAGATCCTCACCTCGATTACATTGGCAAAGACCCTATTTCCAAAAAAAATCACGTTCACAGATATGGGAAGAGAGGGGAAAGGGTTAGAATTTGGACTAAACTTTTTCAAGAGATATACTTCGACCCATTATATATGAATCTTTTAACTAACTGTTGTCCATTTTGTTTTAAATATTTAAGCTTCAATCACTTTCCAATTTAAATTAATATGTTTAATAAAGTCAGGCTATAAATGTGAAGTTTTTCTTTTTATTCCAAAACTGGAATCTTGACTGAATTTTAATTAGACACATCTAATAAGCAAGTTCTAAGCCACAGACTAAACTGAGATAAAGGAGGTCTTACAATTTAATTCACAAACCTTTAATTCAGAGTAGCTATCATTTTCCTCCCTTTCACCAGAGTTTGTCAAGAAGAGATTTGGCTCCCTGCAATGGTATGCTGGCAGATTAATGCAAATTTGATCTTGTAAAAGTTACTATAAAGTATTCAAGAATTTTGAAGGTCAGTCATAGCTTAAAATTGGCTTTGGTGAGAGTATTCACAGCACTAAATTTGGCAAATGCTTCAAATCAAAATTCCTCATCCCCTGAAAGTCAGTTAGTAAGCAATTACCAACATACCAGTGCCTGCCCATTATTAAATAGTCCACAGGTAACTTGGCAGTTTCAGAGAAAAGTCAACGATTTATTTAGTTTTTCTCACCTACATTCTATTAATGTGAAATGCAGGATTGATGGTAACTGTACCCAAAATATTATTACTTCTTACCAACATTATTTCCTTAAATGATGCTCACAGGGACAGCTGCAAACTATAAAAAGTAAATTATTCTCAGCTAATGAATTTTCAGGTAATTTGCATAAGACCTGAATTTTTTAATTGGTAATTTTTAAATTATCATAGTGTTACTTATCTACAAAAATAAATTAGTAACTCAATTTCAGAAAACATAAAAGTAACAATGGAAAGGGCAACAGAAATCTCTGCTCATCAAATATATAAACAGTATTCCAGTGCCAATGTGGAAATTGAATGTATGAATGTTCTGAGAAATATTCTGAGGGCAATGTTTTTTGCCTATGCAAAATGCAATATTTAAAAAGTAGACTATGTTGGAGAGATCTAGTCTGATCTACCACTCTGTGCTATCTGCTCTGAGGGTGTGAGATGTAGTAACGTGAAGGTAAAGGTCTCTTTTTCAAACAAAGCACTGTGAACTTTATAGTAAACCAATTAAAGTTTATGGAAGGAGTATGCAATAACGTTTTGGGCATGAAAATGATAAGCTAATCAGTTTAAGGAAATGTGACTAAAGCCACAGAGGCATCATTCACTGTCATACTTCTCATGGGAAAAGTTCCGTTGTCACCGAGATGCTTGTTAAACTAGTTCTGATGTTACCACATATCACATTCAGAGAGAAAGCAGAAGGAGCTCTACAGAAAATTTCTTTATCAAATGGCACATAATGTCATTTAATATCAGTTACAAACAACATGAAGGGGCATATACTATGACATGCTCATAAGAAAATGTACAGTGGGATCAGAACTGACATGTGAGCTGGTGTGGATTCAGAAGGGGCTATCGCTGGACAGACCGAAACCAGCGCCTGTGGTCATGATGCCTTCCCCACAGACATGGTCAGTCACCACGCTGCCTCCTCATCTCCACGCAGTACTGAAGGAAAGGATCCAAATTGCAAATATGGTCTAACTAATGCACCAAACATTTATTGTTTCTGACAGGCACTTATTTGGGAGACTTGGGATACATCAGTGATAAAAAAGCAGACAAAATATCCCTCCTTGTTGTGTGGTATTGGATGGTATGTGGAAAGAAGCACAATAAACCAAATAAATAAGTGAATTAGATGGTGGATACCTGGCAGCTTTTGCCCTACAGAAATGACAATTTCATACAATTCAACTTAATATTTTAGAAGATGATAAGTAGTGTGAAGATAAAACAGGACAGCAGAGGGAGTTTGAGAACGGAATAGGGCGAGGGAAAGGGCAGTGGACGAAGAGAAGCCTTCACTGGGATGACCTGGTCAGTGTGCTGTTCAGAGAAGTTGGCAGAGAGCTGAGTGTATAGCTCAGTTGACAGACCACTGCCTAGCATGCATGAGGCTCTGGGTTCAATCCCCAGCGCACCACACACACACATGCACACACACACACACACACACACACACACACACACAGACAAAACAGAAGTAGGCAGAGACCAAGACTACTTTCTCCACTCAAGAATGATGTCTGTAAAGGAACAGATGATCATAGGGTCTTTTGAAAAGATAGTCAAGAAAAGATTATTTCTTCCTAAATTAATAGTTCCAGAAAAGATGGTTTATTTTGATCAGGTGAAACTGTGCATCTCAAAGATATGTCTATTATCTTGAATAGACTGCATACATCACCTTATGACCAAAATGGCATATACGATGTTAGTATTGAGATGATGACAGAATTTCTTAAATAGACCGAGCAGCAAGACAAGTAACTTGACTGCCAAGACTTTGATGCTTTTCCAGTGCTTATCAGAGAAGAAATTGGACTTATTTTTAAGACAAATCCAAATCCTGCAACAGAATATGGGTTATGCTTTCAAAGTTGATTACTATCTAAAGAGTGGGATAGAAAACGATTGGCCACATTTCTCAGTTGAAACTTTCAGGTTTGGTGTGTGTTAACTTAGCATCTTATAGAATGCTTAAAGTAGATTTGAGTGGAAAATTTCCTAATATGAATCCGTATGCAGTTTGAAAATCTGGAACTCTATGACAGAGCCAACAAACACTGCCATTTCTGAGAGTCTATAAGTATAATAAAAGAACTTCTAATTTTGTACAAGTAAAGACTAAGAAATGGAACTTACTGCAAATACAATATGACCTAGGGCTGCAACCTTCGAAGTACATATAGCATCCCAGGGAAGCACTGAAAACAGTATCCTCCTCCCACAGACATGACATGAGAAGCATTACAGTGGCCTGCTTTGCACCATCTTCCCTTGTGCCTTGTGAGTAAGAACTGCATTGGGATGCCCCCAGGGCAGAGGCACTGAAGTCTGAGTGTAAGTCCCAGCTCTGCCATTTAACTGCCTGCATGACATTCAGCAAGTGACTTAACCTAACATGCCTCAATTTTCGTCTGTGTATATCCATAACAACACCAACTTCATAGCATCTAAGGGACCATCACATGGGTTAATATATATAAAGAATTTAGAATAGTTCCTAATATACAATAAGGATTGAACAAGTAATAAGATTGTTGAAATGACTTGTAGATTTTGAGACATAAAAACCAACAAAGTCTACATGTTACAGCTTGAAGTCTGTGTGTGTCATTCAGTCTGTCCATCAACTCACTCTAGAGGCTAATGCAATCAGTCAGGCCTAAAGAAATTGGTTTCAAAGGGAGACTTTGTCATATAAAAATAAGACAAATTGCTTAAAAATAGCTTGTACTATGCCTTACATTCTCCACCTTACCCTCATGTCCACGCCTTGACTGCTCCATAAGCAAACCACGTCTTGTCTCCTGGAAGACTTACAAGCAGTAGACTTGTCAAGTTTCAGTTTAGACTGTTTTATTTTGTACTCAGCTAGAACTTTAAAGCTTTTGGGAGTTCAAATAAGTTTTCCTTACAAGGCACTCTGGTCTGAAGGTCCCCCTCAAATTCACGTGTTGAAACGTGATTGCCGATGTGAGAGAATTAAGAGGTGGGGGGTGACTAAGTCAAGAAGGAAGAGCCTCCCAGGATGGGATTAGTGACTTTACAAATGGGTGGAGCAGGTCATTTTGCACCATCTTCCCCTTCTGTCTTGTGAGGAGGACACTGCATTGGGACCCTCCAGAGGATGCAGGGAGAAGACACTATCTGGGAAGCAAAGAAGAGCCTCCACCAGACAACAATCCTGCAGAGCCTTTACCCCAATTTCCTTGGCTCCAGAACTAAGAGAAATACATTACCTGGTCTGTGGTATTTTGTTTTAGCAGCAAAATGGATTAAGACACAAGGTCAGCTAATCCATTAAAAGTTGGTATTACCTTTAATTAGTTGTACATTCCTAAGATATTTCCTTTAATTAACAAAATCTTGGACATTGAACACAGTGATACATCAGATGGAGAATCAACCAATCTAAGCCTAAATTCTGCACAAGGGCCTTAAGACTTCGGTGGACTTGAACCAGTCACTGAAACCCTCGGAGTTCCCTTTTCTATCTTGAGAAAACAATAACTTTGAAAAACAAGTGAAAATATTTCATATACTTAAAATGTCATATAGAGATTCAAGGACATAGCCAGTTTTGTGAGGTTTATATGTTGGGGGCTTTCTGTAAGAATACCAAATTATGAGTATAAAATTGGACACAGAAGGAGATATTAATTTAGAATGAGAAAATAAGTCACAACAAATTAAAAATGTTGAGGGCTGGGGAGATAGCTCAGTTGGTAGAGTGCTTGCCTTGCAAGCACAAGGCCCTGGGTTTGATCCCCAGCACCACAAAAAGAAAAAAAAGAGAACTTGGGAATTCAGCTCAGTGGTTAAACGGTTAAACTCCCCTGGGTTCAATTCCCAGTACAGGAAAGAAAAAAAAAAAAAAAGTTGAGGCACTACCACAAGCATCATGAAATCCAGCAATATAATATATGTATGCTTTTGACACAATATAATTACCCCAAACCCATGATTTATATTAAATTTCACTCTTGGTGTTGTATAGTCTGTGTATTTGAAAAAATGTATAATGGTGTATGCCCAGAATTATAGTATCATATAGATCAGTTTCATTTCCCTAAAAATCCTTTGTCCTCTACATATTCATTCCTGCTCCCACCTCCTGAACCTCTAGCAGCCACTGATCTTTATCTCGTTTCCAGTTTTGCCTTTTCCCAAATGTTGTATCATTGGAAACATACACATTGCCTTTTCAGACTGACTTCTTTCACTTATTAATAAGCATTTAAGAATCCTCCATGTCTTTTCATGTATATTCTTAGTGCTGAAAAATATTTGATGATCTGGAAATACCACAGTTTATTTATCCCAGCAACCAAAGAACATCTTGTTTGCTTCCAAATTTTGGCAATCATGTATAAAACTGTTGTAAACATCTCTGTATGAATTATTGTATGGACATAAGTTTTAACACCTTGAATAGATAGCAAATAGCATGGTTGCTGGATTGTATGGTAAGAGTAGTTCTAGCTGTATAAGAAACTGCCAAACTCTCTTCCAAAATGGCTGTATCATTTTGCATTCCCACCAGCATTGAATCAGAGTTCCTGTTGCTTGACAACATTTGATATTGCCATTGTTCTGATTTGGGCCATTCTGATAGATACAGTGGTACGTGAACTGATGGTGAAGTGGTATTTTATTGTTTTAGTTTGCATTTCCCTGATATAAAGCTTCTTTTCATATACCTATTATCCATCTGTATATCTTCTTTGGCAAGGTGTCCATTAAGACCTTAGGCCCATTTTAAAATCAGATTGTTCATTTTCATATTGCTAGGTTTTGAGAGTTATTTATAAGATATATAACAGTCCAATATCATATATGCCTTTTGTGAATATTTTTTCCTGTCTGTGCCATGTCTTCTCATTATTTTGACAATATTTTCACAGAGCAGAAGTTTTTAATTTTAATGAAATCCATTTGATTAATTCTTTCATGAATCATGCCTTTGGAGCTTTATCTAAAAAGTCATTACATACTCAAAGTCATCTAGATTTTCTCCTATGTTATCTTCTAGGAGTTGTGTACTTTGCCATTTTCCATTGAGATCTATGATCCATCTTGAGTTAATTTTTGTGAAGGATGTAAAAACTGTGTCTGGATTCATTGTTTTGCATATGAATAGCCATTTGTTACAGTATCATTTCTTGAAAAGGATGTCTTTCTTCTCTATTGTAGATCTTTTGTTCCTTTGTCAAAGATCACTTGATTATATTTATATGACTCTATTTCAGGGCTCTCTCTTTTGTTCCATTGACCTATTTGTCCATTATTTTGCCAAAACACACTCCCTTGATTATTGTATGTTTTAGTAAATCCTAATGTTGAGTTTTTTCAGTTCTCCAAATTTGTTCTTAGACTGGGACATTTTTCTGTAAACATAATCTTTAGAATCAGCTTGTTGATATTCACAAAATAATTGCTAAAATATTTTTTGGAATATCATTGACTCTATAGATCAAGTTGGGAAGAATTAAAATCTTGACAATATTGTGTCTTCTTACCAACATACAAAGAATATTCCTTCATTTATTAACTCTTCTTTGATTTATTTTTATCAGAGTTTTATATTTTTCCTCAAATTGATCTTGTACTTATTTCATCAGATTAATACCTAATATTTTATTTAGGGAGTTGCTAATATAAATGCTATTTTATTTTTAATCTCATTGGATATAGGAAAGTGATTGACTTTTATACATTACCCTTGTATCCTGCAACCTTGCTATAATTGCTTAGTAGTTCCAGGAACTTTTTTGTCAATCATTTTGAATTTTATACACAGACGATCATGTTATTTGAAAACAAAGATAGTTTTATTCTTCCTTCCTTGTGCCTTTTCCTTCCATTATCTATCAAGTTGAGGGAGTTCTCATCTATTCCCAGGTTACTGAGAGTTTTTGTCATGAATGGTGCTGGGTTTTGTCAAAGACTTTTTCTGCATCTTAGATAAGATTCTGTGATTTTTTTTTTTTTCTTTTTAGCTTGGTAATGTGAGAGATTACATTAATTGATTTTCAAACAATGGAACAGCCTGAATTCCTGGGATGAATCCCACTTGATCATTGTATATAATTATTTTATACACTGTTGGATTCAATTTGTTATTATTTTGTTGAGAATGTCAGCATCTATGTTTGTGAGATGTTGGACGTAGTTTTCTTCTCTTACACTGACTTCATGTTGTTTAATAGAATAATCCTGGCCTCACAGAATGTTGGGGATTAGTCCCTCTGCTTCTAGCTTCTGAAGAAAATCTATTGAAAATTGGTAACATTTCTTTCTTAAATGTTTGACAGAATTCACTGATGAAACCATCTAGGCTAGATGCTTTCTGACTTGGAAGGTTATTAATTATTGATTCAAGTTTTTCAATAGATATAGACTTATTCTGCTTTAATTTTTTCTTGTGTAAGTTCAGTAGACTGCTTTCTATTGGTCTATTTCATCTAGTTTATCAAATTTGTGGGCATAGAGCTTTTCATAGTATTTCTTTATTTTTATTTTAATGTTCATGGAATCTGTGATTATGTCCTCTTTCATTTCTATGTTACTAATTTTTATCTTCTCTTTTTTTTAAATTAGCTTAACTAGTGGTTTATTGATTTTATTGATCTTTTCAAAGAATCAGCTTTTGGTTTTATTGTTTTCCTATACTTATTTCTTTATTTTTTAAATTTCATTGATTTTTACTCTAATCTTTATTATTCCTGGGTTTTGGCTTACTTAGAATATCATTTGCTTTTCTTTTCCTGATTTGTTAAAGTGGAAACTTAGAATATTAATTTCAAAGCTTTCTTCTTTTCTAATATATACATTCAATACTACAGATTTCCCCCAAAACACTGCTTTTTCTGCATCTCACAAATTTTGATAAATTGTACTTTTATTTTCACCTAATTCTAAATATTCTGAAATTTCTCAAGTTTCTTCCTTGATTCTTGTGTTACTTAAAAGTGTGCTGTTCAATCTGTACATATCTTGAGATCCTACATCTATCCATTGTTTATTTATAGTTTAATTTTATTGTGGTCTAAGAGCAGACCAAGTATGATTTCTATTCTTTAATGTGGAGAGCAGATGAGCCCCTGGTCACCCACCAGGTGATCCTGTGGTGTTGGCAAAAGCCAAGCCTGGGAAACATTTCTTGCCAAAAAGGCGAGGATGTTAACAGCCTTGACGTTCTACTTTGGTGATTACAGTTATCAGAGCTCCAGTACAATGAGCTTCCTGGGTGCAGCAGATAGCTGCAAAATTTTTTTCCAGCTCTGTAACATTTTAGTGCACAAAGAAGCCTCTTGATAACTCACAAGCATTGAACAATTTATAATGCCCCTATCGTTTGACTTCCTGACCATGAGACCCTACATAATAAACTTGCAGAACTAGTTCTGGGTCACTATTCCTTGATCAGAGTGCAGTATCCCACCTGGCCCCAGCTTGACTTGAAAATGTTTCTGTTTTTTCTCTTTCTCTGTGTTTTTCTCCATCTCCAGTCGATCCTTTGTTGATGCTGCACAGGTTGCTGTACTTTAAAATTTGTTAAGATATTTCATAGACTCGAATGTGCTCTGTCTTAGTGGATATTCCATGAGAGCTTGAAAATATATATATATTCTCCTGCTATACAATTATATATGAAGGAATCAATTAGACGTCAATCATATCCAGCTGACTGATGGTAGTGTTGAGTTCAACTATGTCCCTACTGACTTCATTTCTGAAGAATATCTTCACAGGGTGCAGAACTTTAGGTTGGTAGTTTTGTTCTCAGCACACTTAAAATATTTCACTTTACATTCTTCTTCCTTGCATGGTATCATTATATCAGGAAAAACTTGATATAATTCTTACCTTTTTTCCTCTGTAGGTAATGTGGTTTTTAATTTTTCTTTCTGGTTTCTTTCAGGATTCTTTCTTTTTGATTTTTGGCTTTCTGTAGTTTAAAATGATATGCTGTCATGTTCTGAGCTTTGGGTGCTCTTAGTCGATGGACTTCCTCAGAGGCAATGCCTGCTCGTCAGTCTATTTTCATCACAGATGAGTCTTGGGCATTATCTAATGCTCAAGCAGTTTACTCTGGCAGTGCTTTTAGAAGACAGAAAACAGGAGCAGGCAAGTGGCATGGGCCGAACACAGTGAGTGGTCAGATGCCTAACTAACTGGGTGGGTCTCCGTCTGGAGATCATTCTCAACGTTTGGGGATGTTTCCTCCTTTTCTTATGCCTATGTTCAGTTTTTACCAGGTCTTTCTCTCATAAAGGGAGTTTAAGTCATTCTTGTAAGAATAAGTGTTGTCTAAGGTTCATAAAAGTTATATTTGGGCAACTGGCATTTTTAGGTCCCATTGTCATAGAAACCCAATAATCCCTAGACCTGGTTGCTATGAGAGTCTGAAAAGTCCTGTTATGTTAGGGTCTCTGGAAAGTTCCCAGCTCTTGTCGTCATGGAGATTTGAAAAGTCCCCTGGGTCTTGTTACTATCTATCCTTAAATGACATATAGCATTGAGCTTGCAAGATGCTTAATTAGACCTTTTGACTGTCATTAATTTTATAGTCACAAAATATCACATAGTATATTATAGATGCTTAGGTAGTTTTTAAGTTTTTAGGTTTTTTTAACATTTATTTTTGGCACTTACCCTGCTTAGTGTTCTTTGAGTTTCCTGTATCTGTGATTTGTGTCTGGCATTAAGTGGGAGAAATTCTCAATCATTATTTTTTCAAATATTTTTTCCTACTCTTTTCTCTCTTCTCGTTATATAATTTCTTTTATATATATCTTGTATCCTTTGTAGTTGTCCCGTAGTCTTTAGATATACTGTTTTGTTTTTTCAGTCTTCGTTTGTTGCTTCTCAGTTTTGGAGGCTTTTAATGACATAGCCATCAACTAAGAGATTCTTTTTTCAGCTATGTCCAGTCTACTGATGAGCCTATCAAAAGCACCCTTCATTTCTGTTGTAGTATTTTTGATCTCTAGCATTTGACGTGTGGGGGGAGTCTTTCTTTCTCCATCTCTCTGCTTACATTGTGTGCATCTCTCAGTTCTGTGTATTTTATCCATTATAACTCTTCTTTTTAAATATTTTTTTAATTTTTACAGACTGAATTTTGATTCATTGTAGACAAATGGGGCACATCATTTCATTTCTATGGTTGTGCACAATGTAGATTCTTACCATTTGTGTAATCATACATGTACATAGGATAATGATATCTGCCCAATTCCATCATTTTTCACATACCCCCTCATTTGCCTCTACATAATCTAAAGATCCTCCATTCTTCTCTTAACTCCCACCTCTCCACCTCCATTATATATCATCATCCATTTATCAGGGTAAACATTCAGCCTTTGTTTTTTTGGGATTGGTTTATTTCACTTAGCATGATATTCTCCAATTCCATCCATTTATCTGCAAATGCCATAATATCATTCATCTTTATGACTGAATAATATTCCATTGTGTATATATATCACAGTTTCTTTATCCATTCATCTGTTGAAGGCCATCTAGGTTGGAAAAAGTGTTCAACATCTCTAGTAATTAGAGAAATGCAAATTAAAACAACTCTAAGGTTTCATCTTACCCCAATTAGAATGGTTATTTTCAAGAACACAGACAATAATAGATGTTGGCGTGGATGTGGGGAAAAAGGCACACTTGAACATTGCTGGAGGAGTTGCAAGTTGGTGCAGTCACTCTGGAAAGCAGTGTGGAGATTCCTCAGAAAACTTGGAATGGACCCACCTTTTGACCCAGTTATCCCACTCCTCAGTTTATACCCAAAGGACTTAAAATCAGCATACTACAGTAACGCAGTCACATCAATGTTTATAGCAGCTCAATTCACAATAGCTATATTGTGGAACCGTTATTACTCTTAACATATTAGACACTGACATTTTAAATCCCAGTCTGATAATTCCAACATGCCTGCCATGTTGGGTTACTCTGTCACTTCAAATTGGGTTTTTTTGTTTGTTTTGCCTTTTAGAATGTCTCATAATCTTTTTTTCTTGAGAGTAGGATATATACAACTTAAAAATAATTTGTGAAAACTAGGCTATTGATAATATGGTATAGGGTATTATGGGAGGGGAATCATTCTACGAGCCATGATTAGGTCCTGTTTTTTAGTGAGCAAGGTTCTCTGGACTTTGAAATTCACCTAGCCTCTCAGTCTCCTTACCCTTACCAACGTCCCAACTTATGTGTGCGAGGGTGTCCAAAGCAGGCTGGAGTTGAATATTTCCCTTCTACCATATCTAAAATTGGGTATTTCCCTTTTCCCTTGTTGGTTAAATGAAACTAATTAGTTTGGCTCTGGTTTCTCCTGAGAACAGACATTGTTAAAAAGAAGAATGTTCTCTAATGTGTGTCAAAATGCTTCTTTTCCTCTTCACCCTACTGTAAGTACTGTAAGTACTGTAAGTGGAATTTTTCTCTATGAAATTTGCTGTGAGAACCCAATGAGGTTCCTGTAGATAAAACTGAAAAAATTGTGGGGGCCAGTGATTGGATCTCCTGGAGTTTTTAACTGTCAGATTTGTCCACAATGAACCTCTAGCAATTAATTAATTATAATTCAATTTTTCTTACCCAATACTGATTCTCATGGTAGTTGCTGCTCCTGAATCTCTGGTTCTACTATGCTCCCATCTTTCCTGTCTTGGGAGAAATGGTGTTTGTGTCCTCACCTCTCTTGTGAATTCCAGAGGAGTCATTGCTGTCTTGGACTATGCAGGTTTTCATTTGGTGGAATGGAATGTCAACTCCAAACTCTTTACATGTGGAACAAGAAGCCAGAAGTAACATAACATTTTTATCAGTTAAGTACCTGGCAAGCTATTATAATAGATTCTTCCTATTTGTTTAGCTCATAGTCTTTAAACACCTCTCCTATGCAATGTTTTTAATACAATTTTCATAGAAAGTATAGAAAAATAATTCAAAATTTCTCTAACCTGATTAGCTGGATCTTAAAGTTTCCTTCAGCTTCAAATTTTATTTCT
The DNA here is from genome assembly GCF_902686445.1 of Sciurus carolinensis. Lineage (NCBI taxonomy): Eukaryota > Metazoa > Chordata > Mammalia > Rodentia > Sciuridae > Sciurus > Sciurus carolinensis. The sequence goes on from NC_062221.1 coordinate 50,770,025, forward strand.
GGAATGCCCTGTGCCCTTTCTGAGTTTTTTGTTATGTACTGGAAGACTTGTGTAATATAGTGTCTTTTCTAGGTAAGCTCTATAATCTCAGGTTATTTCATGTTTTCCTGTCCAGCGCCTAACCTAAAATATTCTTTGATTTAGTGACATCCATTAATCAGTTTGTGCTAGAATTATATTCTCTTAATCAGTTTTCATAGTACTTATATCAAATCAGCAAGAAAGCAAAATATTTTCTCGGTCTGTCCATATAGTGACTTCTTCTTTATTGCTCAGGTTATTAAACAATTCAAAAGTCTAATTCATTGCTTCTACTAAAAATTTATCCTGGAAGTTATTCCTCCCATAAAATGGCTGGCAATAACTCAGATGTGTGCAAGCCACATAAATACATTCCACAAAGTCAAACTAAATGTATTCCCAACTCTCTTCCCTTGGGTTGGAACTCAAAAATATATTCCAGGACATCCTGATGCTCCCTGACATGGAAAGTATGACAGAGGGGGAAATTAGAAAAGAAATGGATATAAAACTTAAACCAATTGCAGTTAAACTACTTACTTTTCAAAAATTACCAAAACTTCTGACTATGTGACCATGTGCTTGGTCCTCTTCCAGAATTTTGGAAGTTTCCCATGCAGATGAAGCTTAAACTTCATTAGCTTCTTAGCAAATCTTTTTCTGCACATTTAACCCATCTACCCATTGTTAAAAATATTTATGTATATGTATGTATTCTACATACATATGTATTATATATCTATATCTATATTTATATATCTATATATTTATATTTATATATATATATACATCAATAAATTCTTTTATAATTTTCAAAATATTTTTTAGATGTAGATGGACACAATGCTTTTATTTTGTTTATTTACTTTTATGGGGTCCTGATAATTGAACCCAGTGTCTCACATGTGCTAGGCAAGCACTCTACCACTGAGCCTATAGGGCCCCAGCTCCTATCTATCTATCTATCTATCTATCTATCTATCTATCTGTCTTTTTTTTTTTTTTTTTTTTTAGCGGTACTGGGGATCAAACTCAGGGCCTTGTGCTTGCGAGGCAAGTACTCTACCAGCTGAGCTATCTCCCCAGCCCTCTATCTATCTATCTATCTATCCATCTGTATCATTCTTGTATAACTGCTCCAAATTCTCTTTAAAGTAAACCTCTAATTTGTCTCTCAGTGTTCTGCCTCCTCTGAGACAAAACACCCCTGAGTACCACTTGAAAGCTGATGTTCCCATTTGAGCTCAAGAATATCTACCTTCCCCTTGAATCACTTACTTCTGAATTAAACCTGTTAGTGTAAATTATGGTATTCCTGGAGCCACATAGATTGCAAAGTATTGTTTAGCTAAGAAATATATGAGCCATTCAAGTGATCAGCTAAAATAATTTCATCTTATATGTTTTTGTTTGTTTTATTTTTGTTTTTTGACAATGCTGGGGATCAAATCTAGAGCCTTATGTGTACTAGACAAATGCTCTACCACTGAGCTACCTCCTCAGCTCCTCATGCATGGTTTGGAATAAATGATGTCACATACCTATAATGTAAATCAATGAGCCAATTCTGGGATTTTTGGACTATATTCATGGATATACTAAGAAAATTATTTTTAAAAGAACTCTTGGAGGTGATTTCCATAGCCTAATGCTAAGGGGAAAGTTGAATACATAACAAAACCCTTAGTAAGTTTCTTTGAAATTAATAGCAACCATAATCATTTTTATTTTTATCTGTATGCAAAAAATGATATACCCTTAATATGACTTTGCCTTTTTTGAATTTTTAAAACTGTGGTAAACTATAACACAAATTTCTCTGTTTTGCCATTTTTAATTGTACAATTCGGTGGCAATATTTACATTGACAATATTATACAATCATCACCATTTCCTAAATTTTTTTTTTAAATTTTAAATAGCTTTAATTGATTGACTCACATACAACAACCAAATGTGTTACACACAAACTTGTTGATATTTGCCCTTTGTTTACACACATTCTTAGCACTTACTTAGACCCTCATGTATTTCATCACACAAAGACTTTCCTACCCAGAAATATTTTTTTGTTCTAGTAAATATATTTCCAATATCTAGAATCTTTTATTTTATTTTTATTTATTTATTTTTTTTTACATAGGGCAATGATGTTTATTTTTTTTCCCTTCCCCCCACCCCTCCCACACCTCTTTTCCCTCTATACAGTCCTTCTTTCCTTCATTCTTACCGCTCTCCTTATCCCTAACCCTAAACCTAACCCTAAACCTAATGCTAACCCCTCCCACCCCCCATTATATGTCCTCATCCGCTTATCAGTGAGATCATTCGTCCTTTAGTTTTTTGAGATTGGCTTATCTCACTTAGCATGATATTCTCCAATTTCGTCCATTTGCCTACAAATGCCATAATTTTATCATTCTTCATTGCAGAGTAATATTCCATTGTATAAATATGCCACAGTTTCTTTATCCATTCATCAACTGAAGGGCATCTAGGTTGGTTCCACAATCTGGTTATGGTGAATTGAGCAGAAATGAACATTGATGTGGCTGTATCTCTGTAGTATGCTGATTTTAATTCCTTTGGGTATAGGCCAAGGAGTGGGATAGCTGGGTCAAATGGTGTTTCCATTCCAAGCTTTCTGAGGAATCTCCACACTGCTTTCCAGAGGGGCTGCACTAATTTGCAACCCCACCAGCAATGTATGAGTGTTCCTTTTTCACCACATCCTCGCCAACACCTATTGTTGCTTGTATTCTTGATAATCGCCATTCTAATTGGGGTGAGATGAAATCTTAGGGTAGTTTTGATTTGCATTTCCCTTATTACTAGGGATGTTGAACATTTCTTCATATATCTGTTGATTACTTGTACATCTTCTTCTGTGAAGTGTCTGTTCATTTCCTTAGACCATTTGTTGATTGGATTATTTGTATTCTTCGTGTAGAGTTTTTTGAGTTCTTTATAGATTTTGGAAATTAGCGCTCTATCTGAGGTATGGTTGGCAAAGATATTCTCCCACTCTGTAGGCTCTCTCTTCACATTTCTGATAGTTTCCTTTGCTGAGAGAAAGCTTTTTAGTTTGAATCTATCCCAGTTGTTGATTCTTGCTTTTATTTCTTGTGCTATGGGAGTCCTACTAAGGAAGTCTGATCCTAAGCCAACAAGTTGAAGATTTGGACCTACTTTTTCTTCTATAAGATGCAGGGTCTCTGGTCTGATTCCGAGGTCCTTGATCCATTTTGAGTTGAGTTTTGTGTAGGGTGAGAGATAGGGGTTTAATTTCATTCTATTGCATATGGTTTTCCAGTTTTCCCAGCACCATTTGTTGAAGAGGCTATCTTTCCTCCATTGCATATTTTTGGAAACTTTGTCTAGTATGAGAAAATTGTATTTATTTGGGTTTGTGTCCATGTCCTCTATTCTGTACCATTGATCTACCTGTCTATTTTGGTACCAATACCATGCCGTTTTTGTTACTATTGCTTTGTAGTAGAGTTGAAGATCTGGTATTGCAATACCCCCTGCTTCGCTCTTGCTACTGAGGATTGCTTTAGCTATTCTAGGTTTTTTATTCTTCCAGATGAATTTCATAATTGCTTGCTCTATTTCTGCAAGGTACATCATTGGGATTTTAATTGGAATTGCATTGAATCTGTATAGCACTTTAGGTAGTATAGCCATTTTGACGATATTAATTCTGCCTATCCAGGAACATGGGAGATCTTTCCATTTTCTAAGGTTTTCTTGAATTTCTTTCTTTAGTGTTCTGTAGTTCTCATTGTAGAGGTCTTTCACCTCTTTTGTGAGATTGATTCCCAAGTATTTTATTTTTTTTGAGGCTATTGTGAATAGGGTAGTTTTCCTAATTTCTCTTTCTGAAGATTCATCACTTATGTATAAAAATGCATTGGATTTATGAGCATTGATCTTGTAACCTGCTACTTTACTGAATTCACTTATGAGTTCTAAAAGTTTTCTGGTGGAATTTCCAGGTTCCTCTAAATATATAATCATGTCATCAGCGAACAGGGATAGTTTGAGTTCTTCTTTTCGAATTCGTATCCCTTTAATTTCTTTGGTTTGTCTGATTGCTCTGGCTAGAGTCTCAAGGACGATGTTGAATAGAAGCGGTGAAAGAGGGCATCCCTGCCTTGTTCCAGTTTTTAGGGGGAATGCTTTCAGTTTTTCACCATTTAGAATGATATTAGCCATGGGCTTAGTGTAGATTGCCTTTATAATGTTTAGGAATGTTCCCACTACCCCAATTTTTTCTAGTGTTTTGAGCATGAAGGGATGCTGTATTTTATCGAATGCTTTTTCTGCATCTATTGAAATAATCATGTGATTCTTAACTTTAAGTCTGTTGATAAGGTGAATGACATTTATTGATTTCCGAATGTTGAACCAACCTTGCATCCCTGGGATAAAACCCACTTGATCATGGTGCATTATCTTTTTAATATATATTTGTATGTGATTTGCTAAAATTTTGTTGAGAATTTTTGCGTCGATGTTCATTAAGGATATTGGTCTGAAATTTTCTTTTCTCGATGTGTCTCTGTCTGGTTTAGGTATCAGGGTGATATTGGCTTCATAGAACGAGTTTGGGAGGGTTCCCTCCTCTTCTATTTCATGGAATACTTTGAGAAGTATTGGAATGAGCTCTTCTTTAAAGGTTTTGTAAAACTCGGCTGAGAACCCATCTGGTCCTGGACTTTTCTTTGTTGGTAGGCTTTTGATGACCTCTTCTATTTCATTGCTTGAAATTGGTTTATTTAAGTTGTGTATGTCCTCCTCGTTCAGTTTAGGTAATTCATATGTCTCTAGAAATTTGTTGATGTCTTCGAGGTTTTCTGTTTAGTTGGAGTATAGATTTTCGAAATAGATTCTAATTATGTTTTGTATTTCACTCGTGTCTGTTGTGATGTTTCCTTGTTCATTCCGGATTTTAGTAATTTGAGTTTTCTCCCTCTTTCTCTTTGTTAGTGTGGCTAAGGGTTTATCAATTTTATTTATTTTTTCAAAGAACCAACTATTTATTTTGTTAATTTTTCCAATTGTTTCTTTTGTTTCAATTGCGTTGATTTCGGCTCTGATTTTAACTATTTCCTGTCTTCTACTACTTTTGGTATTGGTCTGCTCTTCTCTTTCTAGCGCTTTGAGCTGTAGTGTTAAGTCGTTTATTTGTTGATTTCTACTTCTTTTGTTGAATGTGCCCCATGAAATAAATCTTCCTCTAAGTACTGCTTTCATAGTGTCCCAGAGATTTTGATAGGATGTGTCTTTGTTCTCGTTTACTTCTAAGAATTTTTTTATTTCCCTCCTGATGTCTTCTGTTATCTATTCATCATATAATAGTGTATTATTTAATCTCCATTTATTGGAGAAGTTTCTGTTTTTTATTCTGTCATTTATTTCTAATTTCAATCCATTATGATCTGATAGAGTACAAGGTAGTATCTCTATCTTCTTGTATTTGCTAACAGTAGCTTTGTGGCATAAAATATGGTCTATTTTAGAGAAGGATCCATGTGCTGCTGAGAAGAAAGTGTATTCGTTCTTTGTTGGATGGTATATTCTACATATGTCTGTTAAGTCTAAATTGTTGATTGTGTTGTTGAGATCTATAGTTTCTTTATTCAATTTTTGTTTGGACGATCTATCCAGTGGTGAGAGAGGTGTGTTAAAATCGCCTAGTATGATTGTGTTGTGGTCTATTTGATTTCTGGAATTGAGAAGGATTTGTTTGACGTACGTGGATGAGCCAATGTTCGGGGCATAGATATTTATGATTGTTAAGTCTTGCTGATTTATGCTTCCCTTAAGCAGCATGTAATGTCCTTCTTTATCCCTTCTGACTAGTTTTGGTTTGAAGTCCACATTATCTGAAATGAGGATGGATACTCCAGCTTTTTTGCTGTGTCCATGTGCATGGTATGTTTTTCCCCATCCTTTCACCTTTAGTCTATGGGTGTCTCTTTGTATGAGATGAGTCTCTTGCAGGCAGCATATTGTTGGATTTTTCTTTTTAATCCAATCTGCCAATCTGTGTCTTTTGATTGATGAATTCAGGCCATTGACATTCAGGGTTATTATTGTGATATGATTTGTATTCCCAGTCAATTGACTCATATTTGTTTTTGACATGATTTGGTTTCTCCTTTATTTGGCTATTCCTTTAGGCTAGCACCTCCTGTTGCTGATTTGCATCGTTGTTTTTCATCTCTTCCTCATGGAATATTTTGCTGAGAATGTTCTGTAATGCTGGCTTTCTTTTTGTAAATTTCTTTAGCTTTTGTTTATCATGGAAGGATCTTATTTCATCGTCAAATTTGAAGGTAAGTTTTGCTGGGTATAAGATTCTTGGTTGGCATCCATTTTCTTTCAGGGCTTGGTAAATGTTGTTCCAGGCCCTTCTAGCTTTTAGGGTCTGGATTGAAAAATCTGCTGATATTCTTATTGGTTTCCCTCTGAATGTAATTTGATTCTTTTCTCTCGCAGCCTTTAAAATTCTGTCTTTATTTTGTATGTTAGGTATTTTCATAATAATGTGCCTTGCTGTGGGTCTGTTGTAATTTTGTATGTTTGGAGTTCTATAAGCCTCTTGTACTTGGTTTTCCATTTCATTCCTCAGATTTGGGAAATTTTCTGTTATTATTTCATTGAATAGATTGTTCATTCCTTTGGTTTGTTTCTCTAAGCCTTCCTCAATCCCAATAATTCTTAAATTTGGCCTTTTCATGATATCCCCTAATTCTTGTAGATTCTGTTCATGATTTCTTACCATCTTTTCTGTTTGGCCAACTTTGCTTTCAAGGTTCAATAATTTGTCTTCAATGTCTGAGGTTCTGTCTTCCAGGTGTTCTATCCTATTGGTTATGCTTTCTATGGAGTTTTTAACTTGGTTTATTGTTTCCTTCATTTCAAGTATTTCAGTTTGTTTTTTTTTTCAGTATCTCTAACTCTTTATTGAAATGATCTCTTGCTTCCCGTATTTGCTCTTTTAACTGTTGATTGGTGCGATCATTTAATGCCTGCATTTGCTCTTTCATCTCCTCATTAGCTTCCCTAATCGTTTTAATTACGTACATTCTGAACTCCCTTTCTGACATTTCTTCCGCTGTGCTATCATTGGGTTTTATTGATGTAGTATCTAGGTTTGTTTGGGACATTTTCTTCCCTTGTTTTCTCATATTGGTCAGCTGTCAGTGGGACCCTGAGATATTGCAGTTTTCCGCTATTGGCTTATAGTGTCCCGGTAGATTTCCAGTGTATCACCTCCCAGCCTTCAGTAGCCTGATGTCTTGGAGGAATCTGATAAAGCAGCGCATCCGAAGAAAACTGCCCCTAGCCCCCTACTGGTTCCACGGTTTGGAACTGGTTCTGTGCGGAAATGCTCTTACTGTGGGCCTGCACCGTGCAGCTGGCCGTGTGGGAGGAGCCCACTGCCGGAGTGTGAAAGGCTACCTTGGGAAGACTCTAGCTGCCCTGCCTGGCTCCGATAAGCCACCTCTATCTGGGCCTGCCACCCGGGCCAAGCTTTACCCAGTGGGCAGACTCACCTGTGGCTCTATTTCAGTCTGAGTCTCTCAATGCCTCCCCTTCTTAACTCCTGGGTTCTGGAGCGACTGGGAGTGCAGTCTCCCTCTAGGCCGCCATGTTGGATCCTCCTAAATTTTTTCATTGCCCCAAACACTCTGTTGCCATTAATCATAATTTATTTCTCCCCTACCAATCCCAGTCCCTGAAAACCTCAAATCTACTTTCAGTCTCTATTAATTTGTCTATTCTAAAAGTTTCATATAAGTGAAATCATAGAGTGTTGTCCTTTTAATCTGAATTCTTTCACTTAGTATAAAATTTTCAAGATTCATCCATGTCATAACATATATAAGAACTTCATTCCTTTTTAAGACTGAATAATATTTCATTCTATGTATACACCACATTTGTTTATTCACTCACCTATTAAAGATTTAGAGTGCTTCTACCTCTTGGCTATGTGCAAAAGACAACAATGAACTTGGATATACAAGTATCTCTTCGAGTTCCTGCTTTGAATTCTTTGGAACATATACTTAGGAGTAGAATTGTAATTCTACAATCTTAGGATGATATTGTAATTCTTTAATTTTTTGAAGAATCACCAAATTGCTTTCCATAATGGCTGTAACATTTAATCTCTCACTAGAAATGTAAGAAATTTCCAGTTTTTCCACATCCTTGCCACACTTCCTTACTTATTTTTTTTAGTAGGCATAAAGTGGTACCTCATTGGAATTTTGACTAGTATTTCCCCAGAAACTGATTATTTAGATCATCTTTTTGTGTATTTACAGATGATCTGTCTTATTTGGGGAAGTGTCTACTTAAGTTCCTTGACTATTTTAAAACTGAGTAGTCTTTTTATTGTTGAATTTTAGGAGTTCCTATATATTCTGGGATTAACATTAAACTTATTGCATATATGATTTGTAGATAATTTGTCCCATTCTATAGTTTATCTTTTTTACTTTCTCAAAAATGAAATTTTGCCTTTTTAAAAATAGTATTTAAATGGTTCTCTTTAAGACAAAAAAGGATATAGAAGTATTTAAAATACTAAATCGTGGCAGTAATTAAAAATGCTATATTGGAAATGGATTTTCCTCTCAATTGATTCACTATTCTTAATGTGGAATAGATTAATTAACTTTGGTTCTTGTGTGCATAAATGAAAACTGGTTTTAATTAAAGTATCTCTACAATAAAGAGTTTTTCATATTAAAAAGAATAAAATTAAAGATAAAATGAATATTCTTTTCATTTATAAAACAAATTTCCCACCTTAAGCCTGAGAAATCACTTACATTATTAGAGTTAGGTAATATTGATTAGAATAGGATCTATTACTTTGGAGAAAGGAATTGCATATGTTTAGTGGAAAGAGAATATGTTAAGTCAGCAAATTCAAAGAAATGTGTATAGATTCATTATATGTCGTAGAAAGAGAGAAAAAAATAACTGATGTGTATTCTCATTTTAGGGATCACAAAATTAGAGGAGACAAGAACACAGTTGAGACCAAAGTGGGAAAGTTCTTTTCCTTACTATAACACCTGCTTCTCAAATTAATGATATAATAATAAAAATGAACAATACCCTGAACACATACAAATCATAGAATGAGGGATGGAACTAGCTCCACCTCAGGAAAAGGGCTAGAGAGGAGTTTAAAGATTCAGAACTGAAGAAGAGTCTCGTGATTGTTGGCAATAGAGATTGTAGTAAGCATGCATGCTCAAGAGCTTTATTAGAAAGTCTTCAATAAAATCTCTCTAGCAAGATTGAAGAAAATAATTATGAAATATTGTAAATTACATTAATCCAAAGGGTTTTAAATCAACATACTACAGTGATACAGCCATATCTGTGTTTATAGCTGCTCAATTCACAGTAGCTAAGTTATGGGGCCAACCTAGATACCCTTCAACGGATGAATGGATAAAGAAAATGGGGTATATATACACAATGGAATGTTTCTCAGCCATTAAAAAGAATGACTTTATGACATTTACCAGTAAGTGGATGGATCTGGAGACTATCATGCTAAGTGAAATAAACCAATCTCAAAGTGCCAAAGGTCAAATATTTTCAATGATATGGGGAAGCTAACCCACAATAAAGGGGGAGAAGAGAAGAATAGATATTCAGTAGATTAGACAAAGAGAAATTAAGGGAAGTGGGGGGGTGCATGAAAGGAAAGACAGTGGAATGAATCCAAAATAATTTTTCTGTGTACATATATGAATACACCATAGTGAATATCACCATTGTCTATATCCACAAGAATGGGGTCCTAATTAGAATAAGATCTATTCCATGCTTGTATAATTATATCAAAATGAATTCTACTGTCATGTATAACTAAAAAGAACTAGTGAAAAAAAAAGAAAATTCAAAATAAGGAAATAAGCTCATAAAACAAAAAGCTGGAGAAGAATTGTGAGTCTTCATAATATTATTTTAGAATCAGGGTCTCTTCTCAGTGAGCTTTAAAAAGGAAGAAATGTAAATAGACTTGACAAAATCATGAAAACCTAGAGCTTTCAATCACCCCAAAATTCAGTGTACACCTGAAAAATGCAGAGTAATTTTATGCCAATAGCATCATCATTTGAAAAACAAATGTAACAGAACCTGACAATTTTCCATGGAATTTAAAATTGGAAAAGTGTTTTCCAGGGAATGAAACTTTAAGTGTTCTTTACTATATAAATAAATGGAAAGTCCCTCTTATATAACTCTCTGAAATATATATAAAACATATGCTTCAGCTAAAGGTAAAATAAGAAATCATAATTATTTAACACCTATTTTCAGAGGTCATAAGGGCAAAAGACCATTCACACACAAGTCAAATATACTGACAATAAAAAAAGCTTTGCGTGGCTAAAATTTATGCCTAACCCGGATAAATGGGAAGAAGATATTATTCTTACTACCAGAGTCTGCTAAGCCAATCAAAATGTCTTATTACAAAGTACACGTGTACATAGTCGGTATGTACTTAATCTTTCATAACAAAGCCAATTTCAAAATAAGTGAATTTTAAAGTCTTGTTCTGTGAGAGGAAGAATGGTCTTTTCACAATATTAGAAGATCACCAGTAGCTCCTAGGACAAACCCAGTAACTAAATGACAATGTCATGACTGTAGGTATACGTGTGTGGATGTAATTGGGACCCCAACCTCCCCCACGTCCACACTGCTGCAATGCATGTGCAGCCATGGTGCTCATTTTGGGGCTTTTTGGATTGTGTTCCAAAAATGTTGCTCTGAGATGATGGGGAAAGAGTACAGCCTGTGGGCAATTTGTTAAGACCCAGGCCCTGCCCTACCCACGTGGAGAGAAGAGGGTCTAAACCTGGGGCAAGGGGTTGATTTTTGGAAGACCTATCTCTGGGTCCCTCCCTTTTCTTGTCTGGGCTTGAAGGTATCAAGATTTAAGGAAGGCAAGGGTTGTGGCTCAGTAGTAGAGTGCTTGTCTAGCATGCGTGAGGAACTGGGTTTGATTATCAACAGCACATATAAATAAATGAATAAAATAAAGGTCCATCAACATCTAAAATAAATAAATAAAAATACACATAAAATGCAATTTCTTAAAAAAAAAAAGACTTAAGGACACTCCTACATGTTGAAGAATAGTATCTCTATTGTAGGTCGCAGGCTGAAGAGAAAAACGTCAGATCTGTGATTCAGGCTATAAAGTTACACAATGCCAGCTTTAGCACTTCCCTGTGTTTTTCCAGTGCTTGGTAAAGCTATTTTTAAATGTGAATTCCTGGCCTATGCCAGGATGCGAGCTTCATATTGGTAAGATGTTTGGTTCATTGACTGTTGCATCCCACCACGCACCATAGCACATGCACGCCTGGAATCCCAGCAACTCAGAGGCTAAAGCAGGAGGATTGCAAGTTCAAGGCAAGTCTCAGCAACACAGCAAGGTCCTTGGCAATTTAGCGAGACCATGACCATGTCTCAAAAAAAAAAATGAAAGTGGCTGTGGATACAGCTCAGTGGTTAAGCGCCTCTGGATTCAATTCCCAGTACACACACACACACACACACACACACACACACACACAAATGTTGCATCCCCAATGTCTACAATACAGTGGAACACACTAAGCAATAAATAAGTATTTGATGAAGAATGAATGGGTTCACTGTGTTATTGGAAAATTAGGGAGACTTCCTACAGTCATTCCTAGGTATAACATACTTGATTCGTATTTTAAGGAAAAAAAACAATGTTCCTGAGACCAGGGGTGGGAGAGAGATCCTCAAGGAGAAATTCAATCTGGGAAGAATAATTTGTGACTGAAAGATACAACAATTCTGCTCCCTGTGAGGATTCTTTTGCTGCCAGTCTACAAGATCTGGCTTTGATTTGCCAGGGCAGCTTTGTGTTCAGATGCAAAGCAAAGGCAGTAAATGGGTATGTCCTGAGAGCTACATTATGTAAGCATTACTGATGGGACAGATGAGATTAAAATAGGAAAGAGAATAAGGAAGCAGTTTAATGTAAGTTCCTGTGGAACTCAGGTGTCCTTAGTGGGTTTCCAGCCTTAATCCAGATTCCAGGGAGAAGAAAGCCCTGTGCTTTATATGTGCCTTCTCATTCAATCCCAAATAACCCTTCACCTTACAAAAGAGAACATGGATTCTGAGAGGCTTCCTTAAGTTAAATGGCTTAAATGGTTTCCTTACTCTAGGTGGTAGAGCTCCAGAATGACTGAGCCTTCCATTAAACTTGGCTAGGTTTGCTTTTAGTGTACACCTTTGCTACTCTAGGACTTAATATCTAATGCTTAATCCTAAACCTTGAAATCTTGGCATTTTAACCCTTCATTGCACTGTGAATAGCTAAAGGATCATTTCTGCATACAAATGTGCTGTTTCCAAATTACTCCTTGGTGTTTGTGTGAGGAATGTGGGTATGAGGCTCTGCACTGAGGAAGAATGCCTGCTCATGTTGAAGGATTAAAACCAGAACCCAAAATAGACTCTTCAAGCAAGCGAATAGGTGGCTTTTAGTGTCAGGTTTAATTAGGAGTGATAACTTCATTAGCAAAACTGTTCACTTCTTGTGTGGTTTCTGAAAGGTTTTTCTTTAACTTTAGCCTTAGGAAAAAAATCCAGAGAGATTTTAATGGCTTTGTTAGCCTGCGTAAAATGTTTTCTGTGTTCATCAAAGAACCATTCAAGGTAGAATAATAAGTTTTAGGGATATGAGTTTCTTTGTATGACTATATTCTTGGGCTGCTACCCATTAATACAAGGAAACGCTACAATATGAATCATTCAAACAGCAAGGATGTCTTATAATCTTTCTGTGGGTCCTTTCTACACAATTCATTTGTTTGAACCACATTCAGTTTCTTCCCAGGCTTGAGTCTGATCCTCTATTTTCATGTGTTTTAAGAACTAGACAAAGTATCAATAGTGCTGTTTTTGTTTTTTAATACTGAATAGGCAATTGGGTCTGTAATAACAATAGGTCATCGTGGGTAAATGTTGGTTCTCAAATGAAAACAAAGTTCTACAGAAGCTGGGTTGAAAAAGCATCTAATAATTAATATGAAGAATTTGACTGAATTTTACTCTCTTGTCATCTAGTACCTGTAGGAATGAATTTGGGGATGGGAGCTGGAGGGCAGGTTTATTGAGAACCTACTATGTATAAGATGTAAACTAGAAAGTACTTTACAAATGCTAATAATTCATTACTCCTTGCAACAATTTTGCAAAGGAATTTCTTTTATTCCCGTTTTATAATTGAGGAAAATGAGGATTCCTCAAGTTAGAGATTACATAATCTGTCTGATATCACATTAGTAGAATTTGACAGAGGTAGGCCATGAAACCTGATGAGTTAGGCTCTAAGTTCATGCTTTATGTTTCCATAGGGAAGGATACTATTTTTAACTAATTGCATCTTTTAATTTTTATTTCCTCATCAGTAACTAATTGTTGAACAAGGTATTTTCTGATACAGCACATTAGTGCCTTTTTTGCACATGTATTATGTTGTTTCTCCATTGTGAAATGTATTAAGCATAGAGAAGTTGTACAAAATGAATATATAAAGTGTGAAGAATCATAACCCAATGAACAACAATATATTCAAACTAAGAAAAAGCAAACTCCCTGTAGCTCCAGAATCCTCTGAATCCCCTGTATAATCACAATCTTCTCTTTCCCCTACAGAGGCCACCACTCTCTTCTGATAGTCATGTCTTTGTGTTTATTTATAGTTTGGAAGCCATGTAAATATCCCTAACCATATTTTATTCCCCCTTGAAGAAACTAATCACAAGAATAAATCTGGTTCTACAGGAAAAGTCAATATAGCCACAATTAGAGCACAGTTCCCAAGAGAAGATAAACTGAACAGAGTTTTTAGGGCATAGCCTGACTTCAGCTTCCCCCACAAGTTTACAGGGACCCGTGGGGAAATTAGTAGGCAAGGTGACAGATGAATGTGGAAAATATAGAATTCATTGCAGCTGGACATCTGGCAGAGCTGAGGTGACAGGACAAATGGAAAAACTTAGCTCTGTATTTTCTCCTCCAGGTCCAGCATGGCCTACCAATAGCTCTCAGGGGTATATTTAAGAAAACACTTCTGTTGAGCAACTCAGGCAATATATCTGACTCTAGTAACTTGGAAGAGAAAGTAAAAATTTCATTAGCATTTGGTTTGGACAACGTACGTGCAGAATGCTCACTTGAACAATCTGTCCTAGGTTTCAAAGTAGGTATGGTGAATATTAGAGCAGATATTTCAGTTTCCACTCACTCCTGGTTAGAGAGTTTAGAGTTTCTGCCTCACAAGTGTGAATAACTTAGTAAACACCTTTGGTTTTTCCATTAAAATCCCAGAATAATAACTGCATATTAGGAACACAAAGTAGTTTCCATAACTCTAAGACTTGTTCTAACAGTGGCTTGGGAGGCGAAGGCAGGAGGATCAGGAGTTCAAAGCCAGCCTCAGCAATTTAGTGAGACTCTAAGCAACATAGGGAGACCCTGTCTCAAAATACTAAATAAAAAGCCTGGGGATGTAGCCCAGTGGTTAACGGCTAAGTGCCCCCGGGTTCAATCCCTGGTACAAAAAAAAAAAAAAAAATTGATTTGCAGTAAGATTAAAGGCAAAACCTAAATAGAATAAAGCACAAGCCAAAATTCTATGAATTCAGTTAAGTGTTACAAGAAAAATAACCATATTCAAGGGAAGATCTCGAAATTCAGTGTCCTACAACATATCAATGCAATTTTATATGCTATAAAATATCTGAACATGTGAATATATAGAAATATATGACATACACAACCCAAAGAGAAATCAACCCATAAAATGAGACCTACCAAAAACTGAGAAATTATGATCAGTAGATAAATTCTTTTAAATAACCAGGAGGAATACATTAATACACAAAAGAAAAAAGTGGACATGGTGTGAGAAGAACTAGGGGATTTCAGGAGAGATTAAGAAACTGCTTAAAAGAATGAAATGAAAATTTTAGAACTGAAAAATATAATATATAAGCTCAAAAATTTGTTATGTAGGACTAATGGTAGACTAGACACAATAGAAGGAAAGAAAACAATTAATTTGAGCATTGTCAATAGAAATCATCCAAATTGAAGCATAAAAAGAAAAAAGAGCCTTAACAACATGAGACATACAGAATATATGAAATTAAGAGTACCAGTGAACACAAAGATATTATTGACAATGAGGTAGGAAAATATTTAGAGAAATGCTAAAAATATTCGAATATTTGATCAAAAACCAAGAAGTTTAGCAAATCTCAAGCAAGTTATTTGTATCTGTTTGAAGAAGACTTCTACTTCTTTGGCAAAATCTTATGTAAGAGATAGGGATCATTGTCTTCCCCAATATCTTTATCACTTGGAAGTATGAAAGAAATAGTTATAAAACTTACTGTCAAAAAAAAAGGTGAATTTATATTTTCTACTTGTCAAATTAAGAGTATTTCTAACTCAAATAATTTCACATATTTTTGCTTTGTCATGAAATTAAGAGCTGGATAAAATGGAATATTTCTAGCAATTAAGTTATTGTTATCTATAGTCTCCTTATGAAGCTTTTCATCTGGTTTTCAGTCCTCTCCATCCCATATTTCATGAATACTTTATATTAGAGAAGATTCTTAGCAGGCAGCTTTTAGGGTTAACCAGAGGTTGGTCCTAAGTCTTCCCCACTGTGATTTGATCCTCTGTGAAATGAGGGTTATAAGAATACTCCTATTACCTATCTTAGAGTTTTGTTGGAGTAATAAATTATAAAATGCATGTACAATGTATATCCTGATGCAGAATAGGATCTCAGTTAATGCAGGTTTTTGTGATTATTTGGTTATCTCAAATATGCTAGGGAATAGCTAGCCTCTAAAATATAAATTAACAATAGTAAATTCTAGTACAAAGCAAATATTTTTCTATGGATTTGGTGATATTGGTAAATATAAAATTGTTGAGATATTCCTAGTCCTTTTCTCTGGAATAAATACTTCATCAACATGAATGATGACCTAAAACTGTTCCCTAAATTCCTGGACAATAGGAACAGTGCATATAGTGGGCACAACATTTGCTCATGGAATAATTGATAGAGTATTAATATAAACCATTCCTCAGACATCTTTGAATCAACCCCTTCATTTTTATTGCTAGGGAAATATGCCAATTCTATTTATTTTTAATGCAATGGGTCTTTAAACCTTGTAATTTTTGTTATCTACTGGAATTCCACATTACTTTTTATGGACCTCATTCTTGGTCTCTCAACTCACCGATTTCAAAAATGGCTAAACATGAAGGAATTTGAGCATCTGTTAAATGTCAAGAATAGTATCTTCCCTGATGACCTCACAAGTTATTATGCGAAACTGAAATATTTTGGGAAAATGTATGCAAAGGGAAAATGGTAGTTCTCATTATCTTCCTCTGTAGCATTGATCTTCATCAGCAAAGTCCCGACATTGATCTTCCTAGCCAGTGAGAACATTCCTTTTCTACAAAACATAGACTATTTACTTGGTTTTATTTTTAAAGAAAAAGATTGGGGGAAAAATTATGAAATATCTTTTCTCTTTGCTTTTGAAAAATAATGTGATCTTGAACAGCTGCTACTTAAAGTCAAGGTGTGAGGAACAGTGTATATAGTATACACAGCATTTGACCTTTCACTAGAATAGAAAAACCAATAAATAATAATAGCTCCATTATGATAAAAAGAAACCAAGGAGGTAGCAATAATCTCATTGTGTTCAGAGCTGTTAGGTTGCTTCTTTGTCCATACTCTTTCCTTCTACCTTTCCAACAGCATCCTGTACCCCTCCTGAATGACACTGTGTGATATTAGAAGGGATGGATTTGCTTAATTTTAGACACAGGCATCATCTGGGCAAGTGTTTGCCAATACTAAAACAAAGCCTATTTTTCTGAGTATGAATTGCTATAATTTATTTATAAGATTTTGGAGGTGCCCTCTATAATTCATATTGCTTCAGAGTAAAATACATTTTTAAAAAGAGGAAGAAATTACGTTGAGTGAGACCTTCTATCTCTGTGCCTATGAACTCCCAAGTTGATATCTCTAGCTCAGATCACACTTCTGAGTGCCACACCTCCAGTGCTGTTTCAAATTCAGCACATACAGGATTAAACTCATCATCCTCCCACCTACCTCAAAATGCTCTTTTCCATATTTCTTATCTGGGAGTATTCTCACCATTACTGTTTTAACATTATCTTAGAACTATTGCAATTGCCTCTTCAGGGACCTGCCTTTCTCCTTGTTATCCATATAATATCTATATGTTAACAGTACATATCCATCCTGTTTCGAGGCTGATCTTTCTAAAACATTAATCAGACTATATATAACTCCCTTGTTTAGAAATCCTCAATGACTCCTTAACCTATGACAAGAAATCCAGTCTTCTGATACACAAGGTTCAGCCCTTGGCCTTCTTCCTGTGGACTTCCCCACCCTGATTTCCCTGTGCATATTCTGTGCTTTATTCAGGGCAAACTATTTAAGTTTCCAAACAGCATCCCGATCCCTACTTCTACCACTTTTATCAGACTCACATTTTCATAAGCATGTTTCCTTTAATCCTCACAGAGCCCTATTAGGAATGGTTGAGAGAAAGGTGGGGGTCCTAACATGTGGTTGTAAGGGAGTTCCCCTACACCACGTCTAGAGGCCCAGGGAATGGGCACCCCAGAGGGGTTGGCATGGCTTATTGGGCATTTAATATGCTAAACTAACCGCGGTTTACTTTCAGTTCGATTTTATAAGAGAGTCTGTGTACAAGTCACAAGCAGATATTTTTCCTGGTTTTTAGCGGGCTCTAATGAAATGTTTTAGAAAAATAGAAAGAAAGAGGAGGAAAGGTGGGAGGGAGCAAAGGAAAGGGAAGGAAAGAGAATGTGAGAGGAGGGTGGGAAAGGAACTGGGGGAGCAGAGGAGGGGAGGGAGGAGAAGAGGGAAGGGGAGGGGGAGACAGTAAGGCAGAGGATAAGAAAGGAGGAGGGGGAAGGGGGAGGGTAGAAAAGGAGGAGGGAGGGACGAGGGCAAGGGGGGAAGTATATCATGTCTGCTTGATAGAGTTACAAATGTAGACCTAATTCCCAGAAAATAAAGAATAAAGTGCCCAGGATCACCCATGGACTGATTCTCTGGTAAAGCTGAAACAAGATCTCAACTATCCTGTCTCAGAGTCCAGGGAGAACATAATCCAGCCTTGGGAAAGGAGCAGTCAGTCATGAATTGCTGTTTTTCTTCCCATCCCCAATAAGCCTCTCTGCCCTCTCCTAAAGAGCTGGTTGGGACAGGTTCTTTTCTGACTAGTCATTGAATAAAACAGAGCTTCATTGAGTAGCCTCAGAGAGACTGATGGAAGAAAAAAAAAAAGAAATGCTTTAAGCACAATATGCTTTTTAAAATTCTGGCTTTCTTGTTCTATCTCCGTTCCAAAATTCCATCCTTGACTGATAATACAGAGGACAGAAAAGTCCTAAAATTAATAAGCTGAAAATTGTAAGAGGTCACTGGGATATATTTCAACTAAAACAATTTATAGAAAATGAAAACCAGGTGATCTTTTTTCTCTGGCTATTGCTCTTTTTCACAGTTAAGACTTCTGTATTTACGTCATTAGGGTATATTGAAATTGTTTCAACAATACTTGAAGACCACGTTGCCTTCTCAAACACATTTGCCCACATCTCACAATCTGGAGAATGCTACATCTCTGGGCTCCCATGACACCTCCTAAAAGCACATTTTCTACCTAGTAAATCATCTTTTAATTTATTGATTTCTTCACTTAGTTTATGAGCCACTAGAGAGCAGGAACATACAGGACACTACAAAATATTGGTTTAAATTAGTGTGAATTGTGTGTGAACATTTAATTGGAATATTGTAATAAAATTACTATTTCATTTTACTTGTGTTCTTGTCTCTGACCATGGTTTCTTCCTAGATTTGTGTAATTTAGTAGATCTCTTACATTCCAGTTCTAACAAACTATGAGGGCATGAGGAACACAAATCCAAGAGTGAGTTGGACATTTAATGTATCAGAGGAGGATGATTCCAACCACATACATCTACTTGGAAACCTATAACACCTAGTATGTGAGTTTTGGTCAAATAAGAATTTTGCTCTTCTAAGGACTTCATGGGACTGCTTGGCCTAGGCCAGGAATCAATTGTCAGCTGTGGCAATTAGTTCAGGGAAAAGCTTGGGGCCTCAGTTGGTGCACACAGAGCCAATCAGGAGGGGTTCATCAGAACAATTGCAGAA
The DNA here is from genome assembly GCF_902686445.1 of Sciurus carolinensis. NCBI lineage: Eukaryota > Metazoa > Chordata > Mammalia > Rodentia > Sciuridae > Sciurus > Sciurus carolinensis. Next base: position 50,789,445 of record NC_062221.1, read on the forward strand.
GAGGAGCTATCATCATTCAGATGTTACTAACAGGATGGCACAGATGTCTGAAACTGCTGGTCATTACAGAAGGAAAGGAGGGACTTACCTTTTGATGGAACCAACAGTGAATAGGACAGAAAGTGGTAATGTTATTTCCTGAGCCTTGTGTGTAGCTATACATGATTTTTCAGTTATGGAAATCCACACACTTTCCTTTTTTGCTCGAGTCATTTAAGATTTGTAACTGAAATCTGAAGAGTTATAGCTAGCAAAGCTATGACTTTGTCAAGACCTATGAAATAAATTGAATAATATTAAGTTTTATCAGTCAAATTTCTGTCTGGTGCTAAATATGGTTTCACTCCATTTTTTTTCTGACTTCATTCCATTTATTGTAAGTCCACAAATTGACTATTAAATGTTCACTGTTCATGATCCCACCTCTAAAATAACTACCCAATCCAACTCAAAATAAGCCTAAACTTCCCCAAACTCTTAAGAAACTTTAGAAAAAGTCAAACATACTTTCAAATTGCCAAGTATCTATACAATCATCAGATATTGACCAAATTACTATGTATTATGATTTTGATCATTACTGTCTTCCAAAAGCTCATATATTGGAGGTTTGGGCCCCAGCTCGGTGCTACCAATGTGATGGGCTGACAGATCTGGCTCCATGAGAATGTTCTAGGCCAGACTCTAAGGGAAATGACTAAACAGACTCCATTTTGCTCTGAGACTCCATGTTATGTAGGAAATAAGCTTCTCCCATGTGAACACCCCGCCGCTGTGCCCATCATCAATTACTTAGCGTGACATGTTTAATAATATACAATGGCAACTCCTATGTAGTAAAAATTGCTCTCCTTTGACCTCTATTGCTCTTAACCAATGTACCATGTAAACGGTAATTGTGTGGATGTTAGCAACCATTCTTCAGTTTGTACCTAGGTAAGGGTCAGTTTGACCCACTTCCCCCTCTGTCGATGATCTCATGATGTTAGTTTGCAATTTTGAATCATAGCAACAGACACTTATGATTGATGTGATTTTTGGTATAAGAATCCCTACAACCCTGTGGTCAGGGCTGTTCTCCCAATAGCCATTTTTTGGGGCATTGTGCGAGACAGTCAGCTGGCCAGCTTAATAAAGACTCTCAAATTTGAACTTCTCAGTGGTGATGGGTCTGTTCTTAAGTAGCACCCCATAACACCAAGATGTGGTGGAAACTCTAAGAGGTGGGTCTTTCACTCACTGGGAACATGTCCTCAAAGGGCATTGTGAGGCCTCTGTCTCTTCCTCTTTTGAGATTCCCAGACACGAGGTGGATGCCCCATGCTCCCCACTATAATGTGCTGCCTCACCACAGGCTAAAACCAATGGAGCCAATTGATTATGGGTTGGAGATTCTAAAACTATGAACCAAAGTAAACCTTTTCTCTGTGTCATTTAATTATTTCAGGTGTTTGTTATAGTGACGGAAAACTGACTAATATAATGCAACTCAGTTGAGTTTTAATTATACACATATTTTCCCTTGAATTTATGAATAAATGAAACATTAGATTATACTTGTTTCAATTATTTTGCATTGGAATTGACAAATCAAACTTTACAATTAAAATTTATATCATTTACCATTGTATTAGTATTGTGATTACTCATTCTCATATTTATTAATTTTAGTTTTACATATAATTTAAATGTAATTTCATTGGCTATTCATGAATTACTTTGACCTTATGTATGTATTCACAAGCAGTTTGTGATTTCCCAAAATACCCAGGGGAAGCAAGTCATAGACAACTGTGTAGCTTTGTCCATCTTCTTTGCAGTTCCTATTTTAATGGACCTATGTGGATTGTCTTACCATTTTGTTTGTATCTACACTATAGTTATATTTTCTGCAAAGTAAATCCCAAAGTGAAAATCCCTTGGGACTCATATAATCTTCATAATTTACTCCATTATTATCAATTCAGGTTCATTTCCAGCAACTCCCTACCTCAAACATTCAGAAATCACTAAACAAATTTCATTTCCTAGAATATAATGTGTGCTTTTTAGTCTTTGGACATATTCTTCTTTCTATTTAGAATGACTTTCTTCTATCTTTTATCCACCAAAGGAATTCTTTTCTATCTTTCAGGCTTGAATTTTACTATTACCCTTTCAATGAAACCTCTCAGACACTTCCTTACTGTCCAAGGCAAAACTGACCATTCCATTCTCTCTGCAAGTGCTGAACCCATCTGAAGCTCTGTTATTAAATTTGTCCCTGCTGAATTATTTGTTAGACTATTTTCTTAACCAAAACATGAGCTCTCTCAGCTAAACAAACCAGATTCTATGGATCTTTGCATACCTGGAGGCAAGATTGTACCTGGTAATATAGTAAAGACTCAAGTTAGATTTGGTAAATGAATGAATGAATAAATACAAGAAATCGTATAGATTTGGTATAGAAATCAAAAGTGATTTATGTGGCCAGGCATTGTGGCACACACCCATAATCCCAGTCCTTAGGAGGTTGAAAAAGGTGAATTGTGAGTTCAAAGTGAGCCTCAGCAAAGGCAAGGCACTAAGCAACTCATTGAGACCCTGTCTCTAAATAAAATACAAGAATAAAAAGGGGCTGGGGATGTGGCTCAGTGGTTGAGTGTCGAATTATCATGTTTTAGTAATGCCCCTTATATAACTAATGTCCTTTTAGGGAAGACCCAAAATGACTGTAGTTAAGCTTCCTTGCCAGACCTTCTACTGGGCTGTGTTTTCAGTGTGAAGTCAAGGTCATAAGCACTGATTCAGCATGGTGCTCAAGGTCACAAACATTTGCTTCTGAGCGTATGCCCACTGGTGCTACCTGTTGGCCATGTGCCTTCTTTGGCCTGCATGAAAACAGCCAGTGGAACTGACTGGGAGCTAAATCTGGCTGGTGTCTGGAGCTGGAGCTGGGAGCTGGCTAGGGGTTATTGCTGCCTCTGAATAAATCATGTCTACTATCCCAACTGCATCTTTCATCTTCTTTCATCTTACAGGGTCCCAGATCTGTTTCCTGGGTCTGAGCCCCAGTACTACCGTCCTAATTCTGTACTCATAGAAAGGTTTCCAACATAAAAGTGAGATTTCTAAGCAACTTTTCAAAGTAAACTTTTAGATTGCTATGGCAGAGTTTGAACTAAAATGCTTTAGTGAAGGTGTTAAATAAAAATTGTTTTCTTTTTGCAGGAAATGTAAATGATTAGTGCTTAAGGAGTACCATGGGTGGCTTGGCAGTGTAAAGTCTTCAAGCATTGCTTCCAAAAATCATTAGCTATATACTAAGACATATTGGCATAAGAAATACTTTTATCTTGTAGAAAAGTGTACAAGTAATGTTACGCACTAAGATTAAATACTAAAAAAATCATACTGTAAAGCATTTTTCCTAGAAAAATTGCACACTTATAGGTTTCAATAGATAACACAAAGAGAAAATTCTTAGTCAAGTTATTAAAGAAGAAAATATAAAAATTCATTTCATCAATCACAAAGAAATAAAGTATTCTGACCCCTCCAGATGCATATGTAAGCCCCCATTAAAAGAACAGACCTCATGTTTCTTCCGAATTCAATGGGAAGAAATGAAGGTGTTAGATATACCATTTTCTGTCTGATTCTATATGATTCAGAAACATTTGTTAGCCTTGTCATTGAATAGACACAAGGAAGAATGGACCATTTGGTTATTTTAAAATAGTTCCTTTTCATGATAGTTCCTTTTCTAAATTAAGAAAGAATAATAAAGTTAATAAAGAATAATAATATTTCTTTATGAAATATTATCATGCAAAGGAACTATTTTAAAATATCATTATCCAATATATAGCTTTAATTACCAAGGTGATCTAGGGCATGCTAGACTTCACCCATTTATGTGTTCTGTGTAGAGATGGCAATAAGGATGGCTCTAGAATTGAGCCTTTTCCCAATTGCTCATGTTGTTTAACAAACTGGATTAAAATGGAAACAATTTCAGATTCAAAAGCAAGAGAAACTAGCTTTAGAGAATAGCAAGTAAGTTTCTTTCAATTTAAAATTTTTTCAGGTTTCTATGCAGCTTTGTCTAATAGCGGAAGCAATCTCAATTAGAAAACATTATTTCTTTCTTTCTTCATTGATTTAACTAACATATATTTAGGATGGCCATGAACTAGATAGTGTTCTTTATAAGGGAAAAGGTGATGATAAAGATCATGTCTGGAGGGGTGGGGTCTAGCTCAGTGGTAGAGCACTTCCAAGCATTGGTGGTGGGAATGGGAGGCCAGGGGCAGGGGGTGGGGGCAGCATGACATGCCCTTACAATACAAAGGGGTGATGTTCTATACAAACCAAAATACTAACTCTACCTCATATCACCATCTACTATATGCTCAAAGATATTTTTTTAAAAATTTAAAATGTCAATAGATTTTTTAAAAAGAATTTCTGATAAGGTAGCAGAAATGTCTCACAAGTAGAGTAATCACCATGGAAATTAAAAACCATAAAGGAAAAGGAAAAGAATTGAAAGATATACTTAAAGGACTTAAGAATATGCAAAATCAGTTACCAAAAGAGATAAAAAGAAAATGAAATATGACAAAAAGAAATAAGAAGAAATTTCCTTGAACCAAAGGATGACTGAAGTCTGCAAGATGGAGAGTAAAATAGACACTTTCAGCAACAATGACATAACAATTGAACAATGCTGAAATGATCTCTATATTGCACTAGGACTTGAAAAGAAGGTATTTTCTTACCCTTAAAAATCACTTTATTCTAAGGAGACAGATTAAATATATTCATTTTTCTTTTTTAAAAAAATCTGCTGGTAGACTTCTCATGGCACTCACTTGTCTTTTCAGAAAATGTCAACAAATTTAAAACATTATATTCTTTTTTGTAAAAGAAAACTTGGAAATATTTTTAGCAACTAAAAAATCCCTGTCATATTGTGAACTTCTACTGGTTCAAAATATTTTTAGTTATTCCTGGAGTAAAGTATTATTAAAATGACATAATTCAAGGAGAAATTCGGAAAATCAAAGAGCATTTTGCACATTAAAGAAGTTATAATGGTGACCAATTTTTCCCTTTGCTTGTCCCTATTCCCACTTTCAGTACTGAGCAACTGCCACATTTGTCCCATCTATTCCCTTGTCCCTGTTATTCCTTCCCTAGATACTCTTCTCCAAGAATATGTGATGACTTAATATGTATCACAAGTCACATTTCAGTTTAGTGGGAAAAAATAGTTTACATAACAAATGCTGTTGACCTAATTGACCTTCCATCTAGAGGAAGAGAAAACCAATTCCAATTTGAGTGAAAAATAAAATATGCAAAATAAAACTATAAAAATACTAGAAGAAAAATAAAAGATAGCATAAATGGGAAGATGGAGAGAAATTTGGAATAAAAATAAGAAGCAAAAATTAAAAAATCACTAGGTAAGCATAATTTAATACCTAAAAAACACTAAAGGTAGAGTGAAGATTGTATCAGAAATGAAAGAAGATAAATAAGAAATAGAAGGAAATTACAGAGAGCTATCTAAGAGTCAAAAGAGCTCCTAGTATTGTTTTAAAAGAACCTATCAGTGTGAAAATGAGCAAAGGATAAGTGCATGCACAAAGAAGAAAATTCAAGGACCACTAAACCTAATAGGAGATGCTTAACATTTGTCACATAATCTAGTTATTAAAACTAAAAAATATACCTATCCTGTGACAAAGCTATTTAACTCTTGGTAACCTCTTCTATATAAATGTATCCAATAGTGCATACAACAATAGACTAGAATCTTTTTTTAATTATTTTTTTAATTTTTACAGGCTGCATTTTGATTCATTGTACACAAATGGGGTACGTCTTTTCATTTCTATGGTTGTGCACCATGTAGATTCATACCATTCATGTAATCATACATGTACATAGGGTAATGCTTAATTGCAGCATTGAGGCTAGTGAGAAAAAATAAATAGAGACAGTATACTGTTGAACAACAGGGGAACGACTGAGTAAATGGTACCATATCCATACTAGGACATTTCATTTAATTCTCACAAAGAACAATTTAGATCTCCAACTGACTGAAGGAATAGTCACAATGTACTATTGAGTGAAAAAGTTAACTTCAAATTTTGTATAATGTGATTCCATTAACAATAATCATAGCTATTTTTTAAAATCTATTCATGTATGTACTTATATGTGCATAGAAAAAGTGAGAGAGATAAATATCAGGCTATAAATATTAATTACTGCATAGGAAATGAAGGAAGATAGTTGATGAAAATGTGAGCCAAGAGAGGTGTGTGTGTGTGTGTGTGTGTCTCTGTGTGTGTGTGTGTATTATTGTTTTTTACTTTGTACATCTTGGGTTGTTTCCCTGTCTGATATTAGCATGTATTACTTTTTAATGAAGAAAAATAATCAAATGAGAGCAAATTGTGGAACTAGGCATTATTCTGGGATCTAAATAGACCATTTCAAATAAACCTGAATTGACAATGAACTTATAAATCTTCTGGAATAATCCTAAAACTTCCAGTGAAAGGAACAATCTAAAATACAAGCAACTTTCTGTTAAAAGGTAACTGGGAATCAGTTAATCTTTATTTCCAATGAAAGCTAGGGCTAAAAGTAAATTGGTCTGATCTTTAGATGCATCTGCAAACAAGTGGGATAAACTAATATCTCCTTCCTCTGACATTCTATGATTCTTCCAGTGTTCTGTAAAAAAAGGATTTTAATTCAGGAAATACACAGTCAACATGTATTATATGGTTGGCCTTGGCCTAAATAGTGGCCATAGGCACATGACTTAGACTTGTCACTTACCCTCAAGAAGCTCCACCAGAAGGACAAGGCGGCAGGTGATTCTACATATTGCAGTTACAAAGTATGCAAGACGGCATAGGAGCACATGTGAGATCATAATTATCTTGGGAAAAGTAGGTTTCTGGAAGATGTGAACTGGCTGTCATGGATTACAAGGACTTTATAGTATAAACTAATATTTCAGGCTGGAGGGTGTACACAGACAGCAGAGGAGATTTTCTGTGTATGATGGAATAATAAGTAATCCAGTGTGACCCCAATACAGGGTACATGGAAAACATCAAAATCTGAAGTTGGAACTCTAGTTCATTAGGGTTGCTTATAATTTGTGCTAAACAAATTATATTGTAACCTATAGGTGAGTGGTTCTCAATTTCAGCATACATAATAACATACTCAGAGTGCTATTATAACTCAAATCCTGGGAACTCAACTCCATGGGATCTAGAATCCTCATTCTAATTCCCAGGTGATATAGTTATTGAGAAACAATGTTGTAAATTCAATGAATCATCAAGGCTTTTAATTACAGTGATGGCTTTATCATACCTGTGTTTTAGGTGACCCACTGTAATGTCAGTGTGGAGAAAGGGTTGGTACTGGGAACCAGGTTGGTATATTCAGAGGCCATTACCAAAGTAGAGGTACAAGAAGATGAGGGATGGATTAGGACACCAGCAGGAAGACAGACTCAGGGAGTCAGGTTTGAAAGACAGTGAACAAGACTGATGACCAACTGAAAGTCTGTGAGAGGTGAGGTAGAGAGGAAAAAAACAAGGACAAAAAGCAAACAAAGATATCATACTCCTGGGAGGAGACTCTATTTCCTCCCCACTCCCAGGCCATGATAGTGAGCAACCACCCAAGTGAGATGAAAACTGCTAATCAATCTATGACAATTTCCTCTGTGAATAAACTTCTGAGAGTCAGCCAATCAGTCTGACCTGATTATATTACTTCTACAGCTGATTTTGGCCACCCACATGCCTGAAAATCTTCCAAACACTGTCATGCCTCCTCAACAATCTGTCAGTTTCTCTCCAGGCCTTGCCCATAAGTCCGCTTTGCTAAGGAAACTTCCCTGCTAACATCACCCTCCCTTACTTAGAAATTCACTTTTGATTTTAGTTATTGTGTGACGATCCCTCCCCTCAACAGGAAGAAGGCCAAGAAAATCAACTGAGCTACCTGTTAGGCCTTTTGCAGGATGATTTTGCTTTTAATTTTCATTTACTTTTTAAATTCTTCAAAGTATTATCATTACTATTTTGCATGTGAGAAAATAGAAACATGGATAAAGAAACACAAATCATAAAACTAATCTGATCTTGATTCAGGATTTGATCCCAGGACAACTCCAAGTCTAGTATTCCTCCTGAATTCCAGTTTGATGAACCTTAACTGGAACAGTAAATCTAGGAAGAACAGATGTCAGGAGCTAATGAGTTCTATCAAGGATGGGTTAAAGATGGAGATTTATAAAGTACATTGAAGAGAAAAATGAGCAATAGATAGTTGGAAATATTGACAAAATTCAGGAGAGTGGTTGGGGTGAGAATGATAGAGGAAGGAGAAAGTATATCCCATCCTGGTGTAAAATTAAATGGTAGACATTCAGGTGCTATTAGAGAAGAAATAAACAGTGCAAGAAAGGGACAGGGAAAATATTGTTCTCTGAGAGAACAAAAGAAAATAAAGCTACACATGAAGCCAAAGGAGAAACATTTCAATAAAGGAGGATGTGATTGACAATACTGAATGTTGCAGACAAATAAAACAAGATGGCAAGTTTAACACATTGGATTACAAGTGTCTTTATTGATTTCTATCAGACTAATTTCAGTCAAGTGACAGGAATATAGAACCAATTTCAATGAGTTGAAGAGCAAGTGGGTGGGGAAGGAGAAGAGACCACTTATTTGGATGACTTTTGAATCCCAGCAGTGAACAGATTGTTAAAGCAGAAAGTGGCTGAAGGGGAAAACATTTTGGAGGTGCTTTGCCACTGCTTTCAGCATGGGGAAACTTGAGCATGTTTCAAAACAAAAGAAAGAGAACCAATGAAGATGATGACGTAGCATCAATCAGGAGCAGAGGTAGAGGAATTATGTTTTCCTCTTCTAAGGTCCAAAGAAAAAAGGGCCAGATAGGCGAGGTGGAGGGTACATTTCTCACCAAAGAGGAGTAAATTAAGGGTTAATCTTATTGCTGAAGACCATCAACTATGCCTAAAGTTTCTTCATTTTTTTATTTCATCATAATAAAATTGTCTGAAGACTATGCATTTTCAGTCTATTAGAATGAGAAATTATTTGAGGAAAACTATTTAGCATGGAGAATAATAAACAGGATTAGGGCAAGAGGAATATGAGACCAAAAAAAAAAAAAAAAGTTTTGTGTACAAGAGCCAAGAACTTGTGAATACAAAGATAAAAATTACTCTGACGTTTATTATGATTTTGGACCAGTTCTTTAATTTCTTCATGCCTTGGAGTTTACAGTCTAATTATTAGCTTGCTCAACTATAAAACTATGGTCATGTCAAGTATTGAACAGTTAATAGTAGAATGGTAATATTTGCCTCTCTGCCTCAAGCATAAAATGCTATAATTGTTCAGTTTGTAGACACATATAGTGATGAATCTAAAAGGAAGTAAGGGGAAGAAATTTATAAAGAAACATTATTGAAATATATTATTTGAAAAAAATACATATGTATAGTTTTTTCCAATAAATCCATTTGCTCTTACACATTTCTCCACTTCATTTTAGGTACTTTTATTATTCATCTCTGTACTTTAAAAAAAAAAACAGGGAGAAGGGTCTTGTTGAAATTTTCTTTGCAATTTAAATTTTACAATTTTATTGTAGTTCACAATGCACTGCAAAGAGGTTTGGTGTTAGACATTTACCAACTCAATCTTGCAAACAAAAGTAGATTTTCTTCATAAATGGTCCAGAGCCATTAGTAAACAGTAGTCCATTACTTTCTAGAAGGAACCAGAAATATAAGTGATTTGCAGATAAACTGATTTTAATCTAACTAGATTTTCAGAACAGACTCCAAACTCTCAATGAATGCAAAGAATTTAATTTATACTATATTTTTTATGGATTTCAATTTAAAAGAAAACTAGAAACAAGAAAAGAGTCATTCGATTTGTGTATAATATACTAACATTATGAAATACCTTCACCTGTTCTGTAATTTGCCTTGGCTTTGAAACATTTATACATTATTTGTATAATATTTGCAATATGTTTAAACATAAATGCAAAACATTTGCAATATGCTTAAATATAAAGAAGCAAATACTAAGAAAACATACTTATTAAAAGGCTAACTTAGGATTTTAGAGAGAAACAATGATTTGGTGCAATGCTTTGAAATTGCTAGTAATTGTCTTCATTCGACACTTTCAATTGAAAATATTGTGTGATGGCTGACCAGGTAAAAAGACAACTAAATCCTTGTGACAGAGGTAATAAATGACTTATGCGTATCTCCAAGCAACACCTTAACTATAAAAAAAGCCAAGGATCAGAACTTATAACATGACATTTTGAATAATTTTTTTCCCTTAAAGCAGAGAAGTTTAACACAGACCAATGAAGGAAAGGTACATAAGTTCATCATCAGTGGGAATTTGTTATTAAAAAATCACTCATTGACGGACCCAAACAGGTCAATGACAGTATTAACTGAGTTCTCAAAATATAACAAGCACAGTTAGGGAACGAAGACTGTGAGCATGAGACCCAGTCACCTGCCCAGACCTGGGGAGGCACCAAGAGTTCATCAATAATGTCCAATCACCAGAGTGAATATTATCTAAGTTTTTTTTCAAATTCCTAAAGAAGTCATTTAACTTGGGACTTTAGGAAAACATCAAGAAGTACTAATTGAGAAAAATAAAATATGATAGTGTAAACATAATTATAAATTTAAAATATCAATTTGTAATTCTTAAATATGAATTTTAGAGTTATCCAATTTTTGACTCACTTATACCTTCATTGATTTCTGGGTGCTGAGAAAGCCCCAGGTCACAGGCAGTTAGGGTCACTTCTCCATCCAGATTCAGGTCCTGAACTTGCAACTAGTTTTCTTCCTCTTAATCTTAATTTCAAGTGCATGTTATTCAGAATTCAGAAGGATGCTCAACCCGTGCTTTCTGAATAGTTGGCATGATCCACACACTGTGCTGCTCTCTGAATCATGTTGCACCATTGTTCCCTGAGTTTCTAGTGCTACAAGATTGTTCATGCCAGACTCATCAATTCTTTCTCTATCGTTACTGAAATAGCAGTTATAGACAACTGCAAATTCCCATGGTTGGGCTGACAGAGATAAATGTGGGCATTTTTGTTTCTTTATATGTCTAGCCTGTAAGAGCAGAGCAGTAGCTGTTGTTTTTGTTGTTCCTTTGATGAATACTGTCCTCTCCATATTCCACTTGGTCGTGTTACTCCACACCTTAATCCATCATCTCTGCTCCTCTCTGCCCTTTTCCCCTTCACTCTCCCACTCCACTCCAAACCTCTCCACCATTACCACAGTCAGATTGCTGCCAGATGGGTCTTAGCAGGCCCTGTCATCCTGCCACAGGGAATAGCCAAGAGCCTTAGGGCTGCAGCTGAACTGAGTTCTTATTCAAAGAGGCAGATCTGTTCTCTCATGAGAATAAGTTTGGGTCACACTTAACAGCTTTAAAATACCCAATCAATGCAGTTTTATCTTAGGATGGCAATCGACTCAAACTTTCACATTAAAACTGAAACTTTTATAATGGCCTGAAGCCCACACTCTAAATTGAAAACTAGGAAGAGCCAAGGAAGATGAAGTCTGCAATCTTAGCAGCTAAAAGGGATTACTATGAAGCTGTGCCAAATGTCTATTCAATATGTGTTACAAATTAGAAGGGAGCCTATTCCAATGGACTCATACTGAGTAGGTTGGGAATAATGAAAAAAAAAAATAAGGAAAGGAACATTTGAAAATAAACGTTCAATCCAGTGTAGTTTGATTTTTTTGTTTTTTTGTCATCTACTTGTTAAAACATATTCAAACTAGATTAGAAAACCTTGACACAAACTAATTACAGCCTCCCGTGCTAATTCTTTGGTCCAAAAAGAGCCTCTTATGCTCTTTTACTCAAAATATATTTATTGAAAAATTTTTTCAATCCTTATGTTGGGTTGCAGAGGTACAAAGCTGAAGGAGATATAGACTTCACCCTGGGCTGTGGTTGTTGGGGTTTCTAGAGCCCCTGGCCTTAGACATGGTCAAGATGGCGCCTGACGCTGAGCCAAAAGCGGCCAGCTATACAGTAAACAACCAGCGAATTCCAATGATTGGCTAGTTAACGATGTGATTAGAGCATGCCCCCCCTCGTGTACCCATCCTGTGCCTGCAGCTGTCCGCGTTTATCTCGTGTACTCTCCCCTGATTGGTTGAAGTGTATATAAGCCTGGTGGGTGGGAGAGTAGGGGGCAGAAGCTGAGGAAGGGACAGAAGAAGCTGCGGCGGCGGCGACGGCGGCGACGGCGGCGACGGCGGCGACGGCGGCCGCGGCAGCAGCGGGAGCGGAACTGGAAGGAGGGAGTACGCGGGAAAAGGGAAGCTGAGAGTGCGCAGGAGCTAGGGGTAAGAGAGCGTAGGAAAGGAACTGTGTACAATAAACTTCCAAAGCTTCAGACGTTTGCTGTGTCTCTCTCTGCGGGCAGAGGGGACGCGACATGTGGTCACCTTTTGGGATTGTGTTCATGGGGGAAGCATGGGTTGCTAGGAGAATCACCAGAACTGGCATTCAACCCAGCCTTGGAAATTTGACTGGGTATTTCCCAGGGAGACATCATCTAAGCTAAATCATGGGAGATGATAAGGAAATAAATTAATCCTATTCTTAGGTCTTTGAGATTCCACAACCTTGACAGTACTTCTCAGACATTTCAATGCAAAGATGAAAGGGGTAAATAAAACAGTTCTTCTCTTTCTCACACTATCATCTTAATTAGCCCTAACTACTTCCTCCAAATATGGGAACAAAAAAAAAAAAAAAGATGATTTAGGAGAAAAGACTACAGGTTTCTTGAACAGCTTTCTGAAACAGATTATACTTAAACCTTTAGAGCAGCTTTGTATTAAAACACACACACACACACACACACACACACACACACACCACTCATACCTCTCAAATATCAGGGTGCTTTACCACTAAATTGCATCGTCAGCCCTTTTCTTATTTTCACTCTGAGACAGGGTCTTGCTAAGTTGCAGAGGATGGCCTTAAACTTGCAATCCTTTTGCCTTGACCTGAAACTAGGATTACAGGCATTCGCTGTGCCTGGATCTCACATACTTTGTTAATATCCAATGCCCAGAATGTTACAACACTAATCTAAAGAAGAAGAATTAAAAATTTAAATTAAGCCTTGGACTTTGTGAGAAAATTATATAAATGAGTGGTTGATCTCACAAATAGAGATGGTTGATTTTATGTGCCAACTGGACTGTGTACTCAGATATTTGATCAAACATTTTTCTGGGTGTGTGTATAAGGATGTTTTAGAATGAGATTAGCATTCAAATTGGTAGACTGAACAAAAACAGATTGCCCTCCCTAATGTGGATGGCCCTTGTCCAATCTGTTGAAGGCCTGAATACAACAAAAGACACAGTAAGGGAGACATTGACTCCCTCTCGTTGTCTTTGAGTTGGACATTGGTTTTCTGCTTTTAGACACAGACTTGGATTGGAACTTGGTTTTCAAGGCCTTCAAACTTGTACTGGAATTATACCACTGGCTCTCCTGGGTCTCTATCCTGACAGCTGCACATTCTAGAACTCCTCAGCTTCCATAACCATAACCATGTGAGCCAATTCCTCATAATCTCTGTCTCTCTCTATCTCTCTCTCTATACACACACACACACACACACACACAATTGGTTCTATTTTTCCATAAGATCCAGACTAATACAGATTTTGGTACTAAGAGGGTTTTAAAGGAACAGAATCTAAGGACACATTTTCTGTATTGATTTTGGGGTTTCTGAAATTGGGTCTCCCATCTAATTTGATTTAAAGAGAGTGATTACTAGATTTCCAATAATAAGAGTACTGATCATCTGTGGTGTGATCTGGCAATAGGGATATGCAAAATACCTCTATTAAATATTCTTAATCAAGAAACAAGGTAAAGGGTAACTGCTTATATGATACTTTCTAACATGTTTGGAAAACTAATAATACGATTGGTTGCTCTTAATGTCGCTAGACAGTGGTAAATACCTTACCAGCCCCTGCAGATAGCTCTTTTTCTGAAAAACAGTTTTTGGTCTGCTACTGGTCCTTAGTTAAGACTGAATGCTTAACCATGAGCCGCCAAGTTACTGTCGCCTGAGTGCCTGTCATTTACTGTGCATTCTGTGACCTATCAAGCCATAAAGTTGGGAATGTACAGCAACATTCTATCATCAAATATCACACATATATGATATATGTATATATAGAGAGAGAGTCCGAGCAGCCCCTGAAGGCACAAGTGAGTTGTATGATAAGAAGTAACCCAAATTCCCCATGGTTCCTACTCCCATTTTCAGCATGCACCTATGGGCTTAGAGAGAGTATCCTATGATCAGTTGACTGAAGAAGAAAACAGAAGATGGTTCTGCACAATAGGCAGGCACCATGTTAAATTAGACAATTGCAGCACCACATTCGCTTTCTGAGACCTTCCTAAGGACAGTGGGGGAGAAACTCTAGTGGGTATAACTTTGAACAGTGTACCTGATTATTCACTTTGTTTGGAAAGAGAAATAGTCACCTGAAATGAGAAGAAAATACAAGATACTGTCTTCCATAAAAATGCCATATATGTAAGTCAAAACTAAGCATCTTTCTCCACATCATCCTATGCATTATTAAAAGCTTAATGTCTCAGGCACAGTTCTGGACAGGGCAAATAGAACAACGTATTAGAGAAAGATAGCTGACATAACAACAAAACCCAAATTCCAGAGGCTTTAATCAGTGAACACTTATTTCTCACTCACATCACAATCCAAGGAAAGTCAATGTGGTAAGATGATCAGGGTGACTTCACTTGTCACTATCATTTAAAGCATGGGCTTCTTCCCTTTCAGTGGCTGTGACATTCCCCAATACTAGAAGATAAAGAAGGAGAGAGAAAATAAGAACTGCAAGGATGGTTTTATACAACAGGTCTAGGGGATGGCCAAACTCTTGGACAATGGGAAGTCCCATTCATTTTCACCTACTTCCTATTGTCCAGAAATTCATCCCATGACTTCACCTAACTGAAAAGGAGAGAGGGAAATATCCAGGAAGAAGAGGAGATGAGTGTTGTGAGCATCTAGTCAATGTCTACAACCAGTCATGAACAAAACAAAGCTCCTACATTTAGCTTCAACTTTAGTGTGGAGGGAGAAGAAAATAAGATAAATCATATCAGAGAGTGACGAAGGTTGCAAGTAGAAATAATCCAAAGAAAGGGAATGTGAGAGAACCAGGAGGTGCTACTTCATGTCATTAATTCTAAGTACTCACCCCCACACACATTTTAACATCTCTGAAATCAGGATACATTTTACAAAATTGTCATGCCATTGACTACTTGGCAGCATTTTTATTTTTTAATGGTACCCAAAAATGATATATCTTACTAAAATGGCATGTTTCTTAGTCTATTTTGGATGCTATAACAAAATATCATAAACTGTGTGACTTATAAACATCTGAGATTTATTTCTTATGAGAGGTTCTACAGGCTGGTAAGTCCTAGATCAAGTACCAACAGATCTGATGTCTGGTGAGGGTCCACTTTATGGTACATAGATAGCCCTCTATTCACTGTAACCACCCTCTATTCATATGGTAGAAGGACAAGGGTCTTTTTAGGTTCTTTTTAAAAGGCAGTAGGTCCATTTATGAGGGCTTCACCCTCCTGACTTAATCACTTCTACAAAGCCCCACCTCCTATTACCAGTCTCCTGAGGATTAAGATTTTAAACAATGAATTCTGAGGGGACACAAATATTCGGACTATGGCACATATGAAATAAGATGTTAAGATGTATGATGTGGGATACTTAGGGAAGGCCTTTCTGCAATGACATGTCATCAGAGACATGAAGGAAGAGATGGATCTGCCCACCACATCAATAGCTAGGGGAGAACGCTGAGCAGAAGAAAAAGCAAGAGCAGAGGCCACAGAAGGGGATTGGTTGGGGCTTCAAGGACAAGCAAAGATGCCCTTGTGGTCAAGTGAGGCAAACGAGGTTGAAGATGGTAGAAGATGAGGTAGAAAATGGTTTTGAGGCTACAGAAGTATCAGAGAGACTAATAGCCATCCACAAATTATTTCACTAATTGAACACTAGCCTTGTTTATCTGAACTGTGAAATAAAAGTAATAAAATCCACTCCACAGGCACATTTGAGGAGTAAGTACTGTAACATGATAAAGGAACAGGAACAGATACGTTGCAGACAACACTCTCCCCTCCTCTCCTTTCCTTACTCTAGAGGAAGACCAATCTGGCATTCCTCAACAGACATGAAAATGATGCATATGGTTTCTCTCAAATAATTTTATGCCTCAAGTTTTAAGTTTTTAATGTAACTCTTGACCACATTATTTCCTATTCACTAACAAAAACTGTACTTACAATTGTCTGGGTTTCTTTCTTACAACAAAACCTCAGAAGAAGGCCAAGTAGATGAAGCTCGACTATTTTTTTTCTCTCTCAAAAATGAAGCACTCACTTTTTCTTTTTCTTTTTTCTTTGTATTACTACCTATGTAAAGTTCACAGAAGAATATGGGTGAGGAGTGAGAGATTATTAAATCTTGAAAAGACTTTCCTATTTCTGTTTAAAATTATAGTCCCATCTCCCCCAGTTTAATTGTGGCATCCAAACTTAGTCTTCCCTCCTCAGTTTTGATTTTAATTCACTACAAAAATTTTGGTGCTAAAATCCAACATTTTAGCCAAATATGCCATTATCGAGTGAAGCTGAAAATTGGGTCAGTTATCCATGTGATTAAAGAAACATGTTACATTTTTCTCTGAGATATTTGGGTTTGATTCCAAATACTAGGTCATACTTCAATCTTACCTGGTTACATCATTTCCTGGACCACGTTTTTTATACATTCACATAGTGTTAAATCAGCACTAACCACTAGGAACTGCACAGCTTATTACTTTAAAAACCACCCTTGTTTCTAATTAAGAAAGTTTACAAAGACTTTTCAAGATTTAGTGATCTCTCACTCCTCACCCATATTCTCCTGCGAATAAGGAGCTCACTTATTCTTTCTGTTATTCTTTGAAAATATCCTGAGTGCCTAATGTGTACAAAAGAGACAAATATTATAAAGCTTATTTATGCTAAGCCCAAAGCCAACACCATTATAAATGGAGAAAAACTGAAAGCATTCCTTCTAAAAACTGGAACAAGACAGGTATGCCCTCTTTCACCACTTCTATTCAACGTCATCCTTGAAACTCTAGCCAGAGCAATCAGATAGACCAAAGAAATTAAAGGGATATGAATAGGAAAAGAAGAGCTCAAACTATCACTGTTTGCTGACAACATGATTCTCTATTTAGAGTATCCAAAAAATTCCACCAGAAAACTTCTAGAACTAATAAATGAATTCAGCAAAGTAGCAGGATATAAAATCAACACTCATAAATCTAATGCATTTCTATTCAAAAGTAATGAATCCTCTGAAAGAGAAATCAGGAAAACTATCCCATTCACAATAACCTCAAAGAAAAAAAAATACTTGGAAATCAATCTAACAAAATAGGTGAAAGACCTCTACAATGAGAACTACAGAACACTAAAGAAAGAAATTAAAGAAAACCTTAGAAGATGGAAAGATCTCCCATGTTCTTGGATAGGCAGAGTTAATGTTATCAAAATGATCGTACTACCAAAGGCACAATACAGATTCAATGCAATTCCAATTAAAGTTCCAATGACATTCATCTTAGAAAAAGAGAAAGAAATCATGAAATTTATTTGGAAGAATAAGAGACCCAGAATAGCCAAGCCAATCCTGAGCAGGAAGAACGAAACAGAAGGTATCACAATACCAGATCTTAAACTATACCTCAGAGCAATAGTAACAAAAATGGCATGGTATTGGCACCAAAATAGACAGGTAGACCAATGGTACAGAATAGAAGACGCAGAGACAAACCCACATAAATACAGTTACCTCATACTAGACAAAAAAGTCAAAAACATACAATGGAGAAAAGATAGCCTCTTTAACAAATGGTGCTGGGAAAACTGGAAATCCATATGCAGCAAAATGAAACTAAACCTCTGACTCTAACCCTGCACAAAACTCAACTCAAATGGATCAAGGACCCAGGAATTAGACCAGAGAATCTGAAACAAACAGAAGAAAAAACAGACCCAAATCTCTGTCACATCAACTTAGAACAAGACTTCCTTAACAGGACTCCTAAAACACAAGAAATAAAAGCAAGAATCAATAAATGGGATAGATTCAAACTATTTAATAGATAGCAATAATGCAATTTTATCTATACAGAACAAATGCATAAAAAATCAGTATGGTGAAAAGGAGAATTCATCATGAATTGGTCTCTTGATCAATAATTAGAAGTGTTTGGAATGCTAACAAAAATCATTGTTGTCCTAACCATAAGGAAAACTTCTACTGAAGTAAATTTAAAAGTGTGAGCCAATTTCATTGCTCTTCCTTCTGCATCTTTAATAAATGAGGTAAAGGAAATGAACATGCTGTAATGGTCGGAGGCTGGGAACAGGAAGTGAGGTCCCCAGTCTGGCTCACTGCATGTCCTCTCACAAGATTTCTGACCCCTTAATTTCTGTGCCTGTAAAACAAGGGAGTTAGATTCAATGATGTCTATAATTCTTTCTATTCCTAATATTTTCTGACTCCTGTGTGGATAAGGAAGGTCATGGTCAGTCACTGCACCTACATAATGGTCTTTTAAGTTATGAATAAAAGATGAAATTTTGTACATCTCTACACAAATAGTCAATTTCATATGCTTATTTATCTGATAAGAGTCCTATAATTTGCCTTACTAGCCTGCTTTGCTTACATTCTTTATAAAAAAAAGTTGGAGTTGTTGTGATAGCTAGGATTCTCCGCAAGCATTAGGTCTTTGGTTATCAATTGTGTATTAGAAAAAAATTTCAACTTACTGTTTGATTACAGGCCAAAATATCAAATTCAAGTTCAACAGCATTACTGCCTTCTGGCATGACTGATCACAAATTGTGAGTAATTTTATGAATCAGTTTTGACATCAAATTGAAAGAATTTTTTGACTGAATCTCCCCACAAATGAGTGTTTAAGATTTATATTCCAAGGGATCATCACAGACTCAATTTCTATTCTAATGAAGGCTCAGATTCATTTCAGACAGACATTTCACTCTGATAAAGGAGTCATCCGGTTATGATTCCTAATAAAAAGACCAAAAGCCTTACTTAGTCCCTTTCCCAGGCTCTTTCTTATTTCTCATTTTACTTAAATTATTCCTTTGGGAAACCAATTTTTAAAATACTACTCTCTGACCTTTTCAAACTGAATGCTCAAGCGTTTCTGTGAGATACATTTATAGACATGTTTATAAATATAATCAATGTAGAATAAATCAAATTACCATTAAATTCTGTTTTGTAGTGGGACACAAAAATTGAGAATCTTAAAAATGGAGGGGTCAGCATTTATCTAATTTTCCTAATTTGATTTAGACTTCCACCAAAAGTTACAATATTATAATTTAGCAACAGGACTAAAAGAAGGCATCTAAGTTCTTGTCCTAACAATGACCTAGTCTAATTATTATAGAGTGAGTTTCATTATACCCTTTTACAGTCTTTTAAAATACAGTCCATAAAGGAGTATATATGTCCATCAATTTTAAATAACTGATTAATTTAATCTTAAACTATTTTCATGACATGCTGAACAGCCCAGTAAATTACATTCTCATTTCTTCCTTTAACATGGCCAACTGCAAAAGGATGCCCTTGGAGACGAAGGAAAAATTGTTTCACACGATATATAACATCAAAGGGCAAAAGAAGGTGAAATAAGGGAAAACGAAGTTGGATAGTTTAATCATTAAGAACTAAAACTGGACTGGGGTTATAGCTCAGTTGGTAGAGTGCTCCCCTTGGAAGCACAAGGTCCTGGGTTCTAATCCCCAACATTACATAAAAAAGAAGAATTGAACTTTGGGTTGGGGATATAGCTCAGCTGGTACAGTGCTTGCCTCATAAGCCCAAGGCTATAGGTTCAATCCCCAGCACTGCAGGAAAAAATAAAAACTAAAATGACTAAGACTAAATTATTTTTCCTCTGTGTTTACTCATCTTTCTTGCCTTGTGGTCCCTACTGTCAACCCAGTAATAAAAGTGTTTATTTCCTAAGAAGTACAAGGGAAAACAAAGAGTCCTACTTCTGGTGTTTGGATTTCAAAATCTTGGAAACAGAGGACAAAATAAAAGGATTATTATGAGGAAGCAATCCAAAAGAATCCTAAGTAAGGCTATAAGCCTTTAGCTAAAGCTAGAAAATAATACAGATTCATAGGATTAGATGATCAAGAGAAGAGACTCTGGTTAAACACCCATCCAGGTGAGATTAGGCAAATCTGTGCCCCAGTTACTGGGAAGCAGCAGAACTCCATGGTTCCTACGTCCTCCTGGTGCACAAGCAGAAGAAATGCTGTGCACAGTAGCTAGGCAGGCTTAAGATGGTGTCCTCGAGATCCCTGTGATACTTCAGGGCTGGGGAGCACAGCATGTTTCCTCTGCTCCCAGAGCAGTGGAGAAATGACCAGCAGCTTGGGATAGAAAGAAAGAAAGAAAGAAAGAAAGAAAGAAAGAAAGAAAGAAAGAAAGAAAGAAAGAAAGAATAGTTATCACAAAGGTCATAGGGGAATGAGGTCATTCCATCAAAAGCTGATGTGGGTAGCCAACATAAAACAAGGCCAGATGTGCCCCCCCACCGTGATTTGCCCTATGTAATTCTCCAGGAACTTATATTCAGCCCAGATAAAGGCAGCTGATGAGGAGGAATGCCACCTTGGCTGGAATTCTGTTTCACCATGATATGCCAGGTGTTGAACTTCAAAGAGGGTTACAACCATAAGCTCCCGTACGGAAGCCACTCCAGTGCCAGACCCCTACTCAGGTGCATATTTAAAACCATGCAAATTTGTCCTCCCCTCATTGCTCTGCTCCTGGAGACAAGAACTGCTTCATAACATCTGGAAGGAGCAAGAAGAGATGAAATAAAGTAGACTTGCCACTTTGGTTTTTTTTTTTTTTTTTTTTTTTTATTATTGTACACAAATGGGATACATGTTGTTTCTCTGTTTGTACATGGCGTAAAGGCATACCATTTGTGTAATCATAAATTTACATAGGGTAATGTTTGATTCATTCTGTTATTTTTTTCCCTTCCCCCCACCCCTCCCACCCCTCTTTTCCCTCTATACAGTCCTTCCTTCCTCCATTCTTGCCCCCCTCCCTAAACCTAACTCTAACCCTAACACTAACTCTTCCCACACCCCATTATGTGTCCTCATCCACTTATTAGCGATATCATTCTTCCTTTGGTTTTTTGAGATTGGCTTATCTCACTTAGCATGATATTCTCCAGTTTCATCCATTTGCCTGCAAATGCCATAATTTTATCATTCTTTATGGCAGAGTAATATTCCATTGTATATATATATATACCACAGTTTCTTTATCCATTCATCAATTGAAGGACATCTAGGTTGGTTCCACAATCTGGCTATTGCGAACCGAGCAGCTATGAACATTGATGTGGCTGTATCTCTGTAATATGCTGATTTTAAATCCTTTGGGTATAGGCCAAGGACTGGGATAGCTGGGTCAAATGGTGGTTCCATTGGCAGAAAGAGTGAAGCAGGGGGTATCACAATACCAGATCTTCAACTCTACTACAAAGCAATAGTAACAAAAACGGCATGGTATTGGTACCAAAATAGAAAGGTGGATCAATGGTACAGAATAGAGGACACAGACACAAACCCAAATAAATACAATTTTCTCATACTAGACAAAGGGGCCAAAAATATGCAATGGAGAAAAGATAGCCTCTTCAACAAATGGTGCGGGGAGAATTGGAAATCCATATGCAACAGAATGAAACTAAACCCATATCTCTCACCATGCACGAAACTAAACTCAAAATGGATTAAGGATCTCGGAATCAGACCAGAGACCTTGCATCTTATAGAAGAAAAAGTAAGTCCAGAGCTTCAACATGTCGGCTTAGGACCAGACTTCCTCAACAGGACTCCCATAGCACAAGAAATAAAAGCAAGAATTAATAACTGGGATAGATTCAAACTAAAAAGCTTTCTCTCAGCAAAGGAAACTATCAGCAATGCGAAGAAAGAGCCTACAGAGTGGGAGAAAATCTTTGCCAATCATACTTCAGATAGAGCACTAATCTCCAGAATCTATAAAGAACTCAAAAAACTCTACACCAAGAATGCAAGTAATCCAATCGACAAATGGTCTAAGGAAATGAACAGACACTTCACAGAAGAAGATCTACAAGCAATCAACAAACATATGGAAAAATGTTCAACATCTCTAGTAATAAGAGAAATGCAAATTAAAACCACCCTAAGATTCCATCTCACCCCAATTAGAATGGCGATTATCAAGAATACAAGCAACAACAGGTGTTGGCGAGGATGTGGGGAGAAAGGTACACTCATACATTGCTGGTGGGGCTGCAAATTAGTGCAGCCACTCTGGAAAGCAGTGTGGAGACTCCTTAGAAGACTTGCCACTTTGAAGAATGGGGATCTCCTAACAGTCTCGTTGCCTCCTCTCTTCATTCTTCTTCCTGACAGAATCTTACCATTATTACATATGTTACTTGCTACTCAGTTGCTTGTCAGACCTCTCTCCTCCCCCTTGCTCTATAGTTCAGTTACAAGATACTACTTCACTGTAAGGGGGGACTCCCTGCCACGTCCAGCATGGATGAGGGAAAGGGTGTCTGTTTGAGGATGGTGCCAGTTATTGATTAATCACTAAGAAACTTATTCAATTAAATAAACACAGGAGCCAAAAATCTTTTGAAATGGAAGGGGGTGTGACAGATTGAGTCATGCCAAGATCTGGCCTCTAACAAGATGGAGGAGCCCACCTTCCCTTTACTTATAGTCATACAGGTAAAGGGGGACCAGGAGGAGCTTCTTTTGTGAGGAACAGGATGGGGTGGAGTTAGGGAAGACATCTGCTTCAGTGGGTCATTCCAGAATTAGCATTTCCTCAGGCAGGGAGCCACTTCTGCACAGAGTCACATACCCCAGGCTATCTGAAACAGTCTCTCATGACTGCCAGTTCCTGAGGGTCAGACCTCTGCAGCCCATGGCTCAGCCAAGCCTGATTCTGCTAGTCATGGACGGTTTCCCACACTCCACATTTCCTCCAATTCTTTGTGCATGTTATTCCCATTGCACACAGTGACCTCTCAAGCTCCTACTTTTTGCATTCCTCAAATACTTCTCAAATGCTAACTCATCTAGGAAATCTTTCAGCATCCTTCTCTTTGCTTGTAGAAGTAATAATTCTTCTCTCCAATTCTACATAGTAATTCACACTTCTACCAAAGCACTTTATCACATCAGTTAAGTCACATGGGCAACACTGATCAGAGGGAGAATCAGGGGGAAATGCATGATACTAGAGAAAGTATGAGAGTTCAAAGAAATGGAATGTGTAGTCAGTGAATTCAGAGGAACACATACAGGTCAGCAAGACCTGTGGAGGAAGAGATTAAAACTTTAAAAGGAGGGAGAAGCTAATGATATTTACGAACACATAACCCGAAGGAGCCCTGAGACACCCTAAGAAGATTGTTGTACCACATGGGGTAGTTAGGACTGTGAATCTCGAGTTTCACTTCCAGTCTTCTTAATAGACAGCTTTGCCATGTTACTTGAATTACAATAATCAAAGCCACATACAAATGAATTTGTTATAAGAGGTGGAGCTACACATGGTCTAACTATCTTCACCTTTTAGCAAAGGTCTAGAGAGATATGTGAAAGGAGCTTGTGCCAAAAACAACAATGATATCCTGAAGAATAAATTTTGGATCATATGCTATAAAAGTGTGAGTTTGGTCTGTATATTCTAGGTATTTCTTGAGAACAGTCTATCTCTTATGTCACCATACATTTGTTAATGGGGATAAATAATGACACACATCTCTTTGAATCCATAATGTCTCATCTATTCTACTAGTCAGGTTCACTCCCTGGAAAACAGTTTAAGCCACACTGTGGCTTATATGACTGGTAAATGGTGGGAGTTCAATCTCTTGGTGACCTAATTTGGGATGGGGACAGGAACAGTTATGTCAAACCACCCCTTAGATTTCTTAAGGAGTCAATAAATTGGCACATGGGAAAGGTGTGAGCCCATCTCTTCAGAGATATTAGATAGCAGCTTGACCTGCAGGGAGGGAAGCGAAGGGAAAACAGGACAGTGCTGGTGTGAGTGCAGGGCTGGACTAATCCCTGTGGCAGAGATTCAGAAGGGGAAGCTGCATCCAAACCAGCAAACACCCGATTTATTACAGTGTCAGCTTCAGAAATGGAAAGAAACGTTCACATCCCTGCAAGGACCTAGGCACCTGTGCATGAATGAGTGGAACTAGAGTCATCTTCAACCGTGGAAGAAAGGGTGACAATGTCCCAGGGTTAGGACCAAAAGATCCACAAACAAGGTTTGCTCAAGGTGTGAGTCCAAAAGCACCAAAAGAGAGGAGGAGGTTTGCAGAGATCAAGCAGATCATTAGAGCATACTTTATCCAGGCCATTTTGGTATTGGAAGTGACAGAGAAGCAAATGACCCTTGGGGAGTGGTAGTCACACCAGGTCACAATGAGACTTTGTAGAAAACAAGGAAAGGGCTTTCCCCTTATTTTCTTTGTCCCCAGGAAGGATAAAGCTATAAACAGTAGCACACCAACTATGACAACTGGAGAACAGCTACTTATATCTATGTCATGGCTCTGTGAGTACCACCATGACCCCAGGATCATAAGACATCTGTGCATGAAGATAAGGTTGACCTAAACCTGCATGGAGATCACTGGCCTTCCCTAATCAAGGACATGAAAGATGAAGGAGCTGCTAAAGAAGATAAAAGACACAACACAAGATGGCCTGCCTCTTTAACAAGGGACTTGCCTTCAGAAGAATGTAAAAGAAATCTGAGAATCATCAGCCACAAAAACACCAAAACACAAAGGAAACTGAATGGATGTCCAGTTTTAAGAGGGTAGAGCAGGGAAACTGTGTATTTATCGATCTCTCCAAAGGAACAGAAAGTTGGCTTGAGTAAAGTGTTTTGAAGTAAGAAGTTTTGGAAGTCTAAGTGCAATGCCTCCATTACAAGGCGCAGTCTTAAACTCCTCTTTTTCTTTTAATTTATTTTTAGTGTGTGTGTTTCAGTACTCTCCCTTTGCAGATAGCAGCCCTACCCAGCCTTTGAGTCTCTGCGAATGTATGAAAGAATGAGAGCAAACTGCGTTCAGATTAATATTTTGTATTTCATTACTTTTAAATGGAAACATAATATTTCTATTGGTAAAACCATACTCAAGAGATTCTGAAATTTCAGTGTAAAACAAATCAGGTTAGGAAGATTGGAATTTGAGATATGCTTATAGGAATCTTTTAAATTATATATATTTTTTTCATTTGCATAGACCATTGCTTCTAATAATGTTAAACTGAAATGGTCCTAAACCAAACAGCTTGTTGTTATGGATTGACTTGGGTTTAAAAGCACCATTTTTTGGTATCTGGCTTAATTTTTTATAAGAAAGAGATTTATATTAAAGAAGAGAAACAAAAATGGGTAAAAGATGAAAATGATTACATGGTCTTATATGAATCTTTCTTCAAGAGTCATTCTTCAAGTCTCAAGTTTTGGGAGAGTGCTAAGGGTTCTTTGGAAATCTTGATTTGCGTCTTTGGAAAGGTCCTTTATTTTGGGAAACTAAAGTTGTTAAGATTTTAAAATCTTTACACTTAAAGCTAAATAATGTAAAGTTATTAGCAGTATACGGAACAACAAAATTAAATAGGTTAGATTTCTCTCTCTCTTTTTTTTGGTGATGATTCCTTTAGCTGATTTTCCAAGTTTAATATATAAATGACTTTTGGAAAGAGTGGAATAGGTTAATTTGTATAGGCTTTAATGTTAAAGGGCGTTATATAATGTATATCACTAAGTTACATAGTAAACCTAAAAAATATGGATTAGATAATAATAATAGTTTTGAATATAGAAAATTCAATATACATTAATATTCTGTGGTAAGGTTTCTTGAGGTCAATTCATCCTAATCACCAGGAAAAAAAAAAAAAAAAAAGAAATGAAAAGAACAACAGAGTAGAAAGTTACATTTTAGAAAATAATGACTGAACTTTTTCCAATCTGGAAATCAGATTAATAAAAAAAAAAAATTCCAATTAGCACACTGTGGTGCAATGAAAAATTTTGATTTAATGTGACCTCAAAAGTTCTTTTTGCATTCTTCCTGAGGGAAGGGCTCTACCTGAGCTCCACCCCTCAGATGTGGAACTTTCTAACCCTCTTGGAAGGATCTGAAACTTCCTACAGGTTCCAAAGTCTTCAGGGGCTGAGCAGGCTAATTTCACAGAAATCTGAAAATAGCTGCTCCTGCTATTTGACGTCCCTCATTTCTACCACCCCACTCCCAGCTGGTAAGACTGCTTCCAAGGGTCCTCTCCTTATGTACTACCTTGACTCTGGCCATAGCTTGCTCCTCTGTAGGATATGAGAAAACGTGCAGTGAGGTCTGCACGCCCTTTAATATTGGCTCGCAGGTTCTCAGTTCCCCAGTGCAGCCTTTTCCTCAATACATACCAAGTGATTGAAAAAAAAAAATGACCTTTGCTAACAAGCTTCTAAGGACCTTTTGTACACAAAGAACAATGGGGGTCCATAGCTAAGGTGTCCTTCTGAAAGACCCTCCGTCCCCCTGTCCAAGGAAAATCACGCGAACACTGGCTGCAAAAGCAAGAGGCTATTTATTAGGTACACAGGGGCCTGCGGGTGCGCAGCAAAACCTCAGCCGGAGCTTCGGTGAAGTGGCACACCGGGCTTTGGGGTACAGGGTTTTTATAGGGTGAAGGGGCAGGTTTCGCGCGGGGTAAGTAACAGGTTTCTTATTAGCCATCTAAGGGTAAGGTTATTTTTTTTTTCATGGTTCCTGCTTATCAATGTAACTGTGCTGCTAACTGTCTCAAGGACAAACAGGACTGTTGGGCCCCTGTGCTTAAGAGGGATATTTGTCTGAGGAATGTGCGGTAGCCTGGAAACCTTATCCGCCAAGGACGGGAGCGGGGCTCAGCCTCGACTCAGGGTTTGAGGCATGGAGCTGGGGCCTTTCATTCCCCCCTTTTCTTTATCATGGATAGAATCTTATATCCATTTGTCCATTTTTCCTCAGTTATGGTTAGTACCTTCAGTTTGCTTAATCATTTGGTACTGTTGAGTAGGGACCATAGTCTGGATTGTTTAAAGGGAATAATACAGACTTCTCCCAACAGGGAGAAGGGGGCCATGGCTGATATTTCAAAAGTCCCAAGAAGTGAGCGCACCCTACATCCCCTATAGGTCAAAGTTTCCTTTGTTCTTCAGTTCTCTCCCCCCTTACCTTTCTCTCCTTCCTGCCTACGTGACTAGGCCTGGTTTTGCATTAAGTGAGAAACCATGGGCAGGGGGAGGGCCAAGGTGATTCAGGCAGGTAAGGGCCCAGGGGGCATTAATTAGCATCTCCTTGCTTGCAGTCCTTGATAAAGGCAGGTAAATTTGGTAATCAATGGGCTCCGGAGATCCTTGACATTTTCAAAGGCAGATGGCTTCATGGCTTTATTTCCTCGAATTGACCCGATTCCCTATTTCTACACTAACTACCTGTCCTTAATTCTGGCTTTATTTCCCCCTTTAGCTATAGGAACTCCCAACTGCTTTAAGGAAAAGGGGGCGTCGGTTATTCTGGCTGCTTCGAAGCTGAAAGGGGACAGTGAGGGGCAAGCAGTTTGGAGTTTCTTTTTTTAAAAAAATCGGGTCAATCGAGGGGTCCAAGGTAGAAGTCTGGTTGGGGAAGAGCAGGTTGTAAAGTCATCTGGGGGTGGGTGCTTCTATGATAGAAGAACAAAAAGACATGAGTACTGAAATGAAATTAGTACAAAGTAAATGTTGCAGCATCTGGAGCATGCCACTGAGTATCACGAAAATGACAGAAGTCAATCTCTCACCAGGAGGTGGAAGAACTGAGAAATTGTTCCCATAACTAGACCTAGCAAAGGCTGGAAAGGACAAGGCCTTTATTTGAGAACTTTAACATTGTCCAGGTTATCAGGAATGTAAACACAACATGTAACTTTTAATGTCATAGATATCCCAAAAATATAGTTAAGCTACTTAATGTCATCTGATTTTTGTAAAATATCCCTTTATTGGTATAACCTGTGTTTAGTAGAGAGCTCTATACTTCTGTTACTTAGGGGCTAGGTAATCATACGAGCAAACATAGATCAAGTCTACCTGTATAGCTTAGGAAGGTCTGTAGGCCTTAAACTGACTAAAAACTTCTGACTCTGGCAGTTTCTCTTGATAGTTATCAGGCACATTTGCTGAAGAATCTTTCTTTTATTTGTAGCTTCCAGTTTTTATTCTAGTGGACTAACACAAGTGCACATCTTAAGTTACATTTAACTGTTATTTTTCTTAAATGCCCAAGAATGGTTATATTTTGGTTTTAACTGTTTTGCTGGGTGTCCAACATCAAGTTGGTCAAATTGACCTGGTTCCTGTCTTGTTAAAGAGTCAGCTGAGTTCCCACAGGGGCCACTCGTAGAGAACTTAAGAGCAGCTTCTTAACTCCACCAGTGTCATTGGTTAGGCAGGGTCTCCTTGATGAGGTGACTTCCTTTGGAAGCATTAAGGGGTGTCTCCCTTTTTCCATGACCCTCCTCTGCAGCAGATGCACTGAGTGATTCTCATCCTCTAGTCTCAACAATCTCCTTGATCAGGAGGTTGTGTGACACAGAGTTGCAAAGCTCCTTAGAGAAGTTCTCTTGTTCGTGGGTTCAGGCTGACTGAGGACAAAAGATCCAAATACTGGCCTATCTTGCCTTCTGTATTTAATTCCAATCTCTAAGTTTGATCTTAATCATCCAGCAAGCCAGTTTCACCAGTCATAAAGTAAGAGTACTGGGCTTTAAATTCAATGTCCATAACTTTGCAGTTATTTATCCTTTTATCTAACTGGAGTCTGCATTAGTACTGGAAGTTACTACTATCTGTTCTGGTATTTGTTACCACTATCTGTTAGGTGATGGCTTATTATCACAAGTTACCTAGGTTGCGTGTTCTTGAAGCAGCTACTTCTGCAAAACATTAACAGGTAACAGTTTTACAAAATGAAATTAGCAAGAGTAAAAATATATTCTGCTTGTATAATAGCTATCTTGAATTTTGACTGAGAACCACGTTATATTTCCTATTTGAGATCATAGTAATTTTACAACAAAAAAACCAATCTTTTGATTATAACTTTAAATAAGCTGAAGTCTGACTTATCTTGGAGTCACTCTAACATGCAGTAAGGTGGGAGGCAGAGCCTTATCTCAGGTAAGGCGTGACTCTTTACAGATTTTAAGTGTTCTAATCTTACAACTAATTTTTGCCCCTTTTGCCATGACCAGCATGACCAAATTTTCAAGTTCAGTGAGGGTCAAAGGAGTATTAGAAAATAAAGGTTTATAAACACAGATTTTGAAGATTAAGCTGAGGTCAGATGGAGCTCTATTCTCTGATGGAAATGCAGACCTAAAGAGTTATGTTAGCAATCTTTATACATGTCTTATTATTTTAGAGACTATGTAAGCATTATTCTTTGTTTTCAGGAGAGTTACAGAGACTAGACCATCTATGCAACTTTTTCCCACAACTGCAAAGTGCAATGTTAGGAACTCTGTGTAGCTCTCAAATAAGTCCACTGTCCAAAGTTACTGTAAGGTGGGCAGGAACTAGAGAAGGGAACTGATGAAACACTGGTTATCTAGCAAAACAATTTCTTTCTGCCCAAGAGCTGTGTGCCTGATATCAATGTAAGAGCTGATAGGACTCCTGTACAGAGCCTCCCCAGGGAGGTTACTGCCACAGCAGTTAGGCATCTTGTGCTCCTACACAGGAACACTTCCAGGCACCAGGCATGCTACAGTCATGAAGTCAGGGACCCCAATCTCAGTCATTGGTGTCCCATTTTTGCTATAATGCATTACATTCTTTCTTAAATGTCAATTTAAGAAGTTTACATATATTGATTTCTAGGTCCATATGAACATTAGTTAACACAGTCTAACATTATATCCAAAACAGGAATCAATCAAAGAAAGGCTGAGAGAGCTTTTAGCTTTTCTTTTGTGTAGCAAAATGCTTTTACCTTTTACAATATGAACCTTTAAACAAATCAGGCTGTCACTAACTCTTAGATATATATTTACATTTAAATTTTTATCTCAGTGAAATAAGTAACCAATTTTACATATATCTTACTGATAATATGTCCCATAATAGAACATTAAATGATAGAAATAAATCCCCAATTAAAATTTACTCTTTATAAGTTTAAGATTACCATTACAGGCAAGTTTAATCTGGAGAATAGCAGCTTGATAAATTTCCTGCTTTAAAAACTTGTATACCTGGAAAATATGAACACATTTAATATATAACTAGAAACCATTTTACAATTACCTTGACACTTTTTTTCTTACCAAATTTAGTTTTTAAAGAAAAATTTAGACTCTGTAACACAGTACAATACTTTAACAGTTGTTTAACCATAATTGTATACACCCCAATTTTTAAGACTAATTGTTCTAAAGAATAAAACTTAATAGACACAAAGTTAAGAGTAAATTAGTGTTTCTAAGAAATCCTTGCCATTTTACCATGTCATTTTACCATGTAGATTAAACTTTGGTTTATATCAGAACATTAGTATTTTCACCTTAGGAAAAACCTTAAATAGCTTTAGCTGTTTTACATACATACAACCAATTTAGTTACACACAGACTTGTTGAAACTTGCCCTTTACTTACACACAGACTTTCTTACCCAGAAACATTTTCTTTTTCCTTTTACTAAATATATTTCCATACCCAGAACCTTTTATTTTCTTTTTCCTATCTGTTGACACCTTTTTGTTCACATTCTGAAACAACTCTTATGAAATTTCTGAATTTAGATACTCTAATTGAAACACAGTTGAAACTTTTGGGACCCTTTGTATATAGAATTCCACTTGTTAGGACATAACTCTTAGTAACCTTGTTTTTAGTTTAGTGATGACACAAAGCAAGTTTAAACCCTTTTATTTACCAACCTATGAAAACACCAATAATGTTTAAGTATGATGCCCCATGGAATTTGAGGGGTTAAGAGTACTTGATGTTATTTAACAATGAGCATTTTAATTTTGCAAATTAATCAGATGTCACCAACAAACACATTTGAGTAATCCCATACATGTTAACTCTAATTTACTTATTTTGTAAAAATCAAGAAAGCAGGCAGGTGTCCTGAACAGTATTTGCTGTCTTTTTCCTGTTGAAGAAAAGTCCTAGAAACAATTGATATTAGACATTGTTTAACATCAACATTCCATTAGTTTGACCACCTAGAGACTTGTGAGTTATTTTCAAAGACATTTTACTTTCATTAGTTTACCCAATTTGAATTGAACCTTTAAATCACGTGAATTAAAAGTATTTGGATCCATTTTTAAATTTTAATTTTAGGAGCGCTCAGTTTTGATAAGGCCTTGTAACTTTATCTCCATTGCAATGTAACAGATGTTCAAAAACTCTAGTTGAATAAAAATAGAACTGATCAAAAAAAGAAAAAAATCATTAACCTAGGTATGCAGGATCAAAATTATGAGCTTAAAAATACAGCATTAAAGAAAAACAAAACAAACGAAGAATCCTAGAAAATGAGTTGTAGAAGTTTAAAACGGACACCTTTTTTTCTTTTCTTCAGGTTACCCCCCCCTTCCCGCTGAGACTGCTGCAGTTTACATTCCAATGCAGGCTTTGGCAAGGCCAGGCAGAGGGGAGGGAGGATCACCCAGGACTTTTTAACCCTTTTTTTTCCTGGTTGAGAAATCAGGTTAGGTTTGAATGCAGAAGATCACAAAACATCATTTCTCACTACTTTTGAGGAATGGAGCTGCTGAGCTCTCTGCCTAGGGGGATTGGAGTAAACAAATCTCTCAGGAACAAGGAGAAGGACTGTAAAGTACCCTGCAATGAGTATCCCTAAGCCTAAGATCGGATTAACACAATGAAGAATTTAATAGAAGGCAAGAGTAAAGACCATATAGTACAATACACAAACAGACAGACACGTAGCGCGCTAAATCAAAAATTGGCTAGCTGGTACTTTGTCAATAAAAACAAACAATTTCCAATTATATCAAAGAGTTGCCCAGGCGCAACACAATGCCCAAATGGGGCCAAGAGTTAACCAGAAGCGACAAGTCGCCAGAATGCAGCACAAAAGCTGCTCAGATGTGAGAGTCACTCAAATGCGACAGAGTCGCAAAGACCCTTCTTTGGGCCAGCCTACGTTGAAGGTTGGCCATTCAGAGTGCAGAGGGTTACTCACTTCTTTTTTTTTTTTTGACCTCCACCGACAAGTTGCCGGCACAGTTCCGGACGTCTTGCCAATGGTCGAGGGTGAGACTCAGGGGGGTTACCATGGATTGCCCCATTTCAGTCTCACTGGTAAAAAAGGAATTTAAGAAACAGGCACAGGACACAAGAAAACACAGACCAGACAACAGATTACAAGCGCTGCGCGTCTTGGTCGGAGAGTGCAAGCCCCTCCGGCCAAAAACAAGTCCCGACGAATCGGGCACCAAGCAAGTCCCGACGAATCGAGCACCAAACAAGTCCCGACGAATCGAGCACCAAGCAAGTCCCGACGAATCGGGCACCAAGCAAGTCCCGACGAATCGGGCACCAAGCAAGTCCCGACGAATCGGGCACCAAGCAAGTCCCGACGAATCGGGCACCAAGCAAGTCCCGACGAATCGGGCACCAAGCAAGTCCTGACGAATCGGGCACCAAGCAAGTCCCGACGAATCGGGCACCAAGACCCCTAGGACGTCTCCCAGGGTGGCAGGGGAGAAGTCTGAGCTTCTGGGGCTGCCCAAAGTACAAAGTGACCACGCATGATCGTACAAACGCTGCGCTCAAGTGACGTAGAAACAAACACGAAACACGAAACAAACACGACAACAAGCTCGAGCTGGCCAGTTTACCTCCCAGTAGTTCTTCCAGAATTTCCTCGGGCAGGGATTCCGGGCAGCAAGAACACAAATCTCGGTGGAACCTCCAAATGAAAGACCCTCCGTTCCCCTGTCCAAGGAAAATCACGCGAACACTGGCTGCAAAAGCAAGAGGCTATTTATTAGGTACACAGGCGCCTGCGGGTGCGCAGCAAAACCTCAACCGGAGCTTCGGTGAAGTGGCACACCGGGCTTTGGGGTACAGGGTTTTTATAGGGTGAAGGGGCAGGTTTCGCGCGGGGTAAGTAACAGGTTTCTTATTGGCCATCTAAGGGTAAGGTTATTTTTTTTTTCATGGTTCCTGCTTATCAATGTAACTGTGCTGCTAACTGTCTCAAGGACAAACAGGACTGTTGGGCCCCTGTGCTTAAGAGGGATATTTGTCTGAGGAATGTGCGGTAGCCTGGAAACCTTATCCGCCAAGGACGGGAGCGGGGCTCAGCCTCGACTCAGGGTTTGAGGCATGGAGCTGGGGCCTTTCACTTCAATAATCACATTGGCATGAAGAGAATCTAGATTTTTTCCGTGCAATCACCTATACAACTACAAGTCCATCTTCATTATTTAGAGAGCCCCATTTTTACAGGTTCACCTAGTTGTTGAAATTTCTTTATAAGCCCAAAGTCAATGCATCAGGCTCTTTCCATGGTCATTCATAAACATGCCCAGAGTGGTGAAAATTTTGAGTGGACTGATGTTTGTTTCCCAGCTGAGGTCTTCTTGTTTCAGTTCTCACATGGTAAACAAGTATTCTTTTTAAGGTCTATTTAGTGCCACATTTTTCATATTGTTGTGTGTGTGTATGTGTGTGTGCGATTTTACTGTTTAATAAAACAAAAGTATTGGTATTTCTATTAATAGTATTTCTATTAGTAAAGTTATAGTGAAAGTGTTTCTGAAACTTCTTTGTAAAATGAACCAAGTTTGAAAGATTAAAACTTGGGTGTCCATTCATCTGTTGAAGGGCAACTAGGTTGGTTCCACAATCCAGCTATTATGAATTAAGCTGCTATAAACATTGGTGGCTGCATCACTGTAGTACGCTAATTTTAAGTACTTTGGGTATAAACTGAGGAGTGGGATAGCTGGGTCAAAGGGTGGGTCCATTCCAAGTTTTCTGAGGATTATCTGCTTTCCAGAGTGGCTGCACCAATTTGCAACTCCACCAGCAATGAACAAGTGTGCCTTTTCCCCCACAACCACACCAACATCTATTATTGTTTGTGTTCTTGATAATAGCCATTCTAGTTGGAGTAAGATGAAATTTTAGAGTAGTTTTAATTTGTATTTTTCTAATTACTAGAGATGTTGAAAACTTTTTCATATATTTATTAATCACCTGTATATTTTCTTCTGTAAATTGTCTGTCCAGTTCCTTGGCCCATTTATTGATTGGGTTCTTTGTATTTTTGGTGTAAAGTTTTTTAAGTTCTGAATAGATAAAGAAACTGTGGTATATATACACATTGGAATATTATTCAGTCATAAAGAAGAATAATATTATGGCATTTGCAGATAAATGGATGGAACTGGAGAATATCATGCTAAGTGAAATAAGTCAATCCCAAAAAAAAAAAGGCTGAATGTTTTCCCTGAAAAGTGGATGACTATATATAATGGGGGTCGGGGGTAGGAGGTGAGAGAAGAATGGATTAATTTTAGATTATGTAGAGGGGAATGAGAGGGAAGGGGGTATGAAAAATGATAGAATGAGACAGACATCATTACCCTATGTACATATATGATTACACAAATGGTATGAAAAAAATAAAATCAACTTAAAAAAAGAAATAGAGCTCAAAAACAGACAAAATATCAGATTTTGAAATTTAAAGTAATATTCAGATAGTTCAGAAAATAAATACGAGAGGAAAGTTACAATGTATCTGGAAATTAATGAGTTAATCAAACTATGGATCCCCCCACATTTGTGTCAAATACTTTTGAATTTATAAATGTACTGAAATGTGAAACAAACTAAATTGTATGTAAATAAAAGGGAACTCACAAAAAAATTTGGGTGATCTTATAAGAAAATTTCAAGTTATATATTTTTGCCCAGGAAGTATGCTCATCACTGAAACAGTGAATTCTGCAAAAGAGTAATAGTTTATTTGTGAGATAACTAAGTGAGGGGATGAGAGAGTAAGTCTCAGATTCACCTCCCTCGAGGATAGGGTTGAGGAACATTTATGGGATGAAGAAGCAGGGGGATCTAAGGCATAGGGAGAGGGACTGGCGGTAAGGGACACTGAAGTACTCAGTAGTGTCTCCATGCATGATCAAAGGCCATGACTCCTCCTAGGATGCATGTTCAGGACATGGTGGCATCAGCATGATGTATGGGTGGAGTTTTCAGCCCTCTAATGTCAAAGAAGTTACCCATCAGGCATCTGTGAAGGCCCAAGTAAAGGGTAAGTGATTTCTACTGATTTGAGCTGGACAAAAGCAGTCTCTAAGTTCCTGAAAAACAACTGTCACCATCAAGGACCACATGTCAGACGTGTTTTCTATAGCAAAGCAAATGACATCGAGTAATACATTGCTTAGCCACGTGACCTCTGAAATTGGTGATGTCTGAAGTCAACTAAAAGGAAAAGCAAATGAAGCTGGTTAAATCTAGAGGTTTATGCAGGTTTTGCCCTGGGTTCTAGAATTAAATTGCTTGTCTGGTATTCCTGAGCACAAGAAGACTGTGGCATGCTTTATGGAAAAAATATATGTGTTAGATAAGCCTCTTTCAGGTATGAGTTATACAGCATTGTTGACCGTAAATTCATTGTTAATGAATTGACAACAGGGTACATCCAGGAAAAGTCATAGGAAATTTGCTGATCTGTACATGAAGCCACTCTGGAAGTGCCAAAGAAACAACTACAGTGCTGATGAAGCTCTGGAAGAAGATGGAAAAATGACTAAATTTGTGGACTCAGGAGAGGACAGTCAATTTAAAAAAGCATATTGGATAGCATTGTTGTGAGGCCCAAAGCCAAAGAAATTTATGTTATGCAGGTCAGGAAAATGTCAAATGCTCCTTAGCCCATGCTAGTTGGCTCATGTTTTATACTTGCAGGTTCTACAGACTAGGAAACCATAGGACAATTTTTTACATAATCACTAAGTATTATACAGGTAAAGGGTTCTATGAACAGCAGGTTTTCAATGCCAACGAGACTGGCTTATTTTACAAGAACAAACAAACCTACATAATGCAAATGAAATTTTAGAGGATAAAAATGTGATCAGAGGTTTGGAGGAAAATAGCCCCGTATTTCCCCGAGGGGCAATAGTTCAGTATTCATGAGTTCAGTGTTTATAATGAATTTATAGAACACTACTATCACAGAAAACAAGAACAAACTCTATGAGGGTCAGTGCAGTAAGGAAATGCTTTTCATTTAAATGGAGAGTTGCTAAAATGGTCAATATTTAGGGATCAACAGAAACAGGTGAGTGCCTAGTTTAGTATGTTTTTATGGACTGAACATATTTTATCGATCCTAAACTCCTTCCTCTCTCCCTTAGCTAATAGGTTTTTCTCAACCCTTTAACACTCAAAGGGAGCTGGGCCTATTGCTGAAATGTAGGCAAAGAGTAGTAGCAAGTAATTTACTGAGGATGAACGGATGATCCTTAATTAGTGAGAAGTGTATACTAATGGGAGTGTGGGAAAGCACAAATAATACATATACATTATACATATATATATATATGTATGTGTGTATACATATATGTATATATAAAATCTGAGCCTATGTAATATGAGCATATATAATACAGAGAAATGTATATATAATATCTTAATATATAATATATATATATATATACATCTGTATATGAATGTGTGTGTGTGTATTCAAATTTTGGGGAGAAATAAAAAGCTCAAATTTATGTAGTTGAGTTGACTGACAGGTATGTCCATGTTATTGGAAAATATAAATAGGTAGACATAAACAAGATATAAATGGAAAGATACAGATAGGTAGATATCTGTTCTACCCTGTAAGTCTAACAACACCACTGCCTTATTCCATTTTTGTGCTGCTATAACAGAATACAATACACTGGTTAATTTTAAACAGAAATTTAGTTGCTCACAGTGCTGGAGGCTTGTAAGCCCAATATCAAGGCACTGGCAGATTTGAAAATTCTAATCACCAACATAGCACCTTGAATGCTCTGTCCTCAGGAGTGGAGAAGGCTTCATTCTCATGTGGCAAAAGGGGTTCAAATTTGCCCTTTTACAAGAACATTAAGGGCTGGGGTTGCAGCTCAGTGGTAGAGCGCTTACCTGGAAGAACATGGAACCCTCATGGTCTGATCATCTATTAAAGGTCCCACTTCTTAATACTGTTATAGTGACAACTAAATTTCAACATGTATTTTGGAGAGGACAAATTTTCAAAATATTGTACCCCCACATGGCAGCATAAAAAAGTATATACAAATTTCTATGCACCCTCCTCTTTATCTCTAGTAAAAAGAATTAAGGGAGATGTTATCACTGCTTCTCCTACATCCTGCAGAACCAATACGAACCACCAAATTCAGCATGGATATATTTAAATTTATAAAATCTACAATTCACGGAGTTATGACATAATTAAAAGATAAAATTTTTCAGAGTTAAGGAGGTAGATTTAAATGATGACTCTATGATAAGAATTTTTACCAAATTGTGAAAACTCTCCATCTCAGTATTATCATCTCTAAAATCATAAGTAATCCATTTCTGCTTTGGGCATGTTTGCTTTGTGATGCTCATTAGACATCCAACTGGTGTATCCGATGGGCAACTGGAATTATGAGTCTGAGGTAAGGAGAGAGAGGTCTGGGTTAGGGATATAAATTTGGGTCTTGTCAGACTATAGACAGTGATAACACCATGAGACTTATATGACAACTTTTAGGCAGTGACTGTATGTGGGCCCTGTCCCCTGGAAGGAGGCCTACATGGCGTGCACCTTACAGGCTCCTTGGGGACTAGGGCCCCATCTTCCTCTTTTGTGTTCTGTGAACAGGATGTTCTTCTGCAGTCTGTGAAACTATCACCTTCTGTGTTGACAAGGTTGTTTTTCACTTTCTGTTACCAACCTTTAATCTTCCAAACAGGCTAGTAACTGCTTATACAAGGCTTGACCTTTAAGGTGTATGACTCGTTTAACTGCAAGCATATGAAGACAGTGTTTTGTGCAGAAAAGACAGAAGCAGCTTCCTTGTGACAAGTGCTTCATCTCCTCTGAATAAGGCTCTTTTCCTCAGATCTCTGTACCAAGACTGAGTTCCTTTACCATTAGTTGTCAGTGTTGCAGACTAAGAGAGTGCAACAACTGTAGCTAGAGAGGAGGACTTTGTGCAGAGCTGAGGCACTCTAATATCCAGAGTTGGGAGGATAAAAAGAATTTAGCAAAGGAGATTTAGAAAAAGCCTTCCATGGGATAGGAGGAAAACTGAACAGTTAGTGAAGCCATGGAAGGCAAGTGAATACTGGGTTTCAAGAATGAAAAGTCAATGTGTCAGGCACTGCTGAGAGGTTACACAAAACGAGGACTAAAACCCATCTTTGCATTTGACATGTGGAGATCACGGTGATGCTGGTGAGAGCATTCTGGATGCTAAAGCAGAGTGAAAGGAGAAGAAATAAAACGATACATATCAACAACTCCAAAGGAGGTTTTATGTTTTTTGGTGTGTGTGTGTGTGTGTGTGTGTGTGTGTGTGTTTGTGTGTGGCAAAAGGTTACAGAGAAGTGGCGTGAGGAAGGATTTATTTTAAGATGGGAAATATAACAGCATAGTAACGATCTAAAAGACATCAGCCCTAGTGACGTAGGCGGCAGAGAAGACGACAGCAGAAACAAAGTCCCTGAGCAGCCGAGGGGGCTTGCGTCAGTGGCAGTTCACCCCTGGGTAGCAGCACTGGTAGTTTATCCATTGTGGTAGGAGAAGGCAGGGTGTTTAGACACAGGTACAGGTAGCCTGGTTTAC
Organism: Sciurus carolinensis; assembly: GCF_902686445.1. Taxonomy (NCBI): domain Eukaryota; kingdom Metazoa; phylum Chordata; class Mammalia; order Rodentia; family Sciuridae; genus Sciurus; species Sciurus carolinensis. Next base: position 50,828,797 of record NC_062221.1, read on the forward strand.
TTAGTGGTGGCCAGAGAGAAATTAAAGAATGTTTGGATTATTAAATCATTTAGGAAAGGGAAACGTATTTGTTAATGCTATCATATTAATAAATATATAACTCATTTCTGAGACAAGTATAATTCTGCCCCAAACTAGATGAAGATAGCAAGAAGATGAATTTCATGAATGTAGATGTAAACTTTGAGATCAAGTGTTCGAAAATTGAATATAAACAGTAAAAGAATCATAAATAGTCAAATAGGGTTCATCCCATAAATTCAAGGATGATTTAACATAAAATTTAATAAATAATATAGTATACTAACAAACTGAAGGAGAAAATTATGCAGCAGTTTAAACAGATATTTTATAACACAGCTGATAGAATTCAATACCCAAATCATATTTTAAAACATTTAGTAAACTGAGAATGGAAAGCAAATTTCTTAACTTTATATAAGGAGACCATCAAAAACTTCTTCAGCAAACCTGCATTCTATGATGAAACTTAAAGGCGTCCATTAAAGTCAGGAATGGAAACAGGATGACAGTTACTCTGCTGCTCAACATTGTAATAGAAACTCCAGCTCTGAAGTAGGGAGGAGTGAATGAATAATTGAAGAGGTTGAAGAAATATAAACGATGGAAAGGAAGAGATAAAACTGTCCATTTTGCAGACAATATAGTGTTCAACCTAGAAAATACAAGAGAATCAAAGGACAAACTTATTCACAATAACAAAAGAAACCATGGAATAAAAAGTACCACGGAATAAACCTAATAGGAAAACTACAAGACATTTTAATGAAGAAACTGGAAAATATCTCCAAAATATATTAAGAAGTCTTTGATAAGTGGAAAAATAACATTCATTAACAGGAAGATACCTTATTAGGAGATCAATACTCTCATGATTAATTCATGAATCAACGTAACCCAATCAAAATTTCATGAGTTTTAATGTTTTTGGAAAAAAATTTTAATACCAAATGAACAGGAAAATTTACAACCATTATTAATACAAATAAGGATGATATCTACCTAAACCAACTAACTATCACAAGTTCTGAAACTTAAGTAGATAATATAATGTGGTATTAGTGCAGGAACGAATAAATCAGTGAAATACAATATAGTACCCTAACATAGAATCATGTATGTATGTAAAGAAAATAATATAAAATATGATAAATGTGGCAACTCACACATTAGTTCCCAATCGCATAATGTATAAGAGAAAAATATAAGTAAATATGTTTCTAGTTTTGACGTAATGATCTTCTTCAACATGACCCAAGAAGAAAAGGCATAAGGTTAAGAAATAAGACTCTTTAAAACAAACAAACAAAAAAAGAAGTCTATTTTTAATGAGAGTATTAGCAAAGTCAAAAATCTACGTAATAGTCTAAATTCTGCAGAGAAGTGGGGTAGAAGTGGGTGAAGGCTAAAGGACAGGATTTTTTTAGCACTCCTGGGGATGTAGCTAAATGGTAGAGCACTTGCCAGCATGTGCGAGCCCTGTGTTTGATTCCTCAGCACTACCTTAAAAAAAAAAAAACCTTCAAAATGAAATCAATAAGAAAAAGACAAAAAATATCCCCCCACACACACACAAAAGAAACTGTTCACAGAACGGGAAACATAAATGGCAATGCCCATGAGAAGTAAAAAAAATTCCCAAACCCTCAGGTAATCCAGAAACACATATTATAACATCTCATCAAACTGGTGAAAATTAAATTTTTAGTATTAAATAGTGACATGTGAAGTATGTAATACCACATGCTGCGGATTGGGAGTACAAATTGGTATATCTCATACAGAGAGAATTTTCAAATATTTGTTAATATGTAAAATGGTACATACCCTACATTCCAGCAATAGCTGCATCTCACCTAGAAAATTAAACATGCTCTAGAAGGTGTGTTCAGAGTTACATATAACAGATTGTGATTAAGGAAAACTGGAAATGACCTAAATGAGGGTCTCTCCATGTGAGGTAGTATGCAGTCATTAAAATGGGCTATGATTAATAAGCATGAGCTCAATGTATCTTCTCAGAGACACACTGTGCAAACAAAGCATAATGAAAATAAACACAAAAAAGAAAAAGAAAAATTGTATGCTTCCATGGATACACATATATTTTGGTAAGTGCAAAGAAAAAAATCTTTAGTGTACTAAAAGGGTGATAGAATTCATGTCTAGAGAGACATTATTGGATAAGAATTTAAAGGTAGGCAAAATAACACCCCCAAAGATGTCCACATTCTAATCCTTGGATTAGTAAGTTACCAAGAACATATTTTAAGCACATTCATTTCAAGAATGTGAAAATATTTTGACTCATTTACCTTTTCTTGACACTTGGATACTAAACAAGGAATAAAGACTAATCCAGATCCAAATGCTTTTGTGAACCAGTGGTGTTGGTTTTTATCCTTACCTTCAATCTTTTTTTTTTATTGTAAACAAATGGGATACATGTTGTTTCTCTGTTCGTACATGAAGTAGAGGCATACCATTTGTGTAATCATAAATTTACATAGGGTAATGTTGGTTGATTCATTCTGTTATTTTTTCCCTTCCCCCCACACCTCCCACCCCTCTTTTCCCTCTATACAGTCCTTCCTTCCTCCATTCTTGCCCCCCTCCCTAACCCTAACTCTAACCCTAAAACTAACCCCTCCCACGCCCCATTATGTATCATCATCCACTTATCAGCGAGATCATTCTTCCTTTGGTTTTTTGAGATTGGCTTATCTCACTTAGCATGATATTCTCCAATTTCATCCATTTGCCTGCAAATGCCATAATTTTATCATTCTTTATGGCTAAGTAATATTCCATTGTGTGTGTATATATATATATATATATATATATATATATACCACAGTTTCTTCATCCATTCATCAATTGAAGGGCATCTAGGTTGGTTCCACACTCTGGCTTACCTTCAATCTTTACAGGAGTGGTTGCTGTGCTTCATGAGGCTGCAACCTCCTTCATTTGATAACTGCAATTGCCAAATCTGGGTTTTGTTGACTACGTGGTTCAAAGGTACAGCAGGGAAGGAACCGATGGAGAACCTGAGAACTTATCAATAGTAGTTGATAGATTGAAGTAGTTTAAAGTAATAACTTCCGTGAAAAGTTCATCATTTATATGTGGATGTAAGACTTCTATTCCCTTTATTTTCATAAGGGACCTTGAGAAAGTTCACAAGTATGCAATTAGAAACCAGAAAAGCTGCTAAAATGTAGGAGATGATGGATGCTACTACACCACTTAGGAGAAGTTAATAAAATTGGGAGTGCTGTATTTACGCTGGAGTTCCTGGCAGCTCTGAATCATATGACACCATTAGAAACTTTTCTTTCTTTCCAATCTTTCTATTTTTTGATATAAGAAACCATATTACTTATTTTTCAAAGGAAGGTTTCATTAGTACTAATGTTAAGGAAGAAATTGTGGCATGTGTCTATAAATGAGATATGCTGGGTAAATTAATATATTGCTTTGAAATTATTTCTTCAGATATTAGAATAATACCATACAGTTATACTGCTTTCTGATGATCTAACTGAAAGTCCATAGAGAAGACAGACAATCTAGAGGAACAGAGAGCTAATTTGTTCACTAAAATGTTTCTTTCAAACATAAAAGTCATAAATTGGTTTTGAGAATTCATGAATATATTTCCTTATTAGTACCTTAAGTACCACTATTTATCTGGTATACTAGATAGGCACTAGATATTTTGGAGACTAAGTCTGAGGGACACAGAGTTCTTTCTCATCTGTGGAAATGTATGGGCATAACTGATGGTAGAAAAACTTCATCATGAACATAACTTAAGTTTTGAAGTATTTATAATAATTAGTGATTTTATTAAAATTTTTGTGACATTTCATGGGCAGCTATATTACGTATCCACATTCCATGCTATATGGGAAAGAAACCATTCTGGAACGAGTAGTGGATATCCAATCTTCTTTTTATGGTGGTCCTAGATATATAATTTAGAGATACATATAATTCTAAGGGTGCTTATTTGGCTACTTCCAACCCATGTGACTCAGGCTGGACAATTAGCACCATCACTTACCTACCCAGAGTAGTCTTTCAGGAGTAGGTATGTGACCCAAGCCAATCCAATTAGAGTGAACCTCAAAATTTTGCTTGCAATGCTGGAACTAATGTGTGGTTTTCAAAACCTTCTTGAAGCTGAGGCACATGATTGTGAAACTTGAAACTCTAATGTCCAGTCTTAGGATCATAAAGAAATCTATCTCAAAAGTAAAACCAATAAAAGGAGAACAGAGTAAAAAAAAAAAAAAATCACTGAAAAATGTTTCTGGACACCTGATGACATATTGAAATTCTAGAAACACCATTCCACCACACCAAGGAGACTTTATAGTTTTATGCACTAGTATGTTACCTTATTTAATAAGTTAAGTTATATTCCCATTACTTGCAAACAAAAGCATTCTGCTGACTTTTACTTGTTATCGAAGAATCCACACCACTCATTAAAAAAAAAAAATCTCTTTTTATGGCCTACTTTTAAATTGAACTGTATTCTTATGGATCCACAAGGATAAGTTAGGAGGAAAATGTATTCTCAAGTAGCTTCATGATAGGACTGCTGGTTGGAGTCTTTTGGGATTTCCCATTTAGATGTGAGAAAATGTGGGCTGGATCTGGAGCTCAGTGTTAGAGTGCTTGTCTAAATGTTGGAAGATGTATGACAAAATCAGTGGTTTTACCTTTAATATGGTTAAAGCATGATTGCTTTGTTCTGATAATAAATAACCAATAAATTTCACTCCTTCCTTCCTTCCTTCCTTCCTTCCTTCCTTCCTTCCTTCCTTCCTTCCTTCCTTCCTTCCTTCATTTTTTGATTGGGAATTGAATGCAGGGGCACTCTACCACTGAGCTATATCCTTAGTCCTTTTTTTATTATTGTTTTTCATTTTGATACAGGGTCTCCCTAAGTTGCCAAGGTTCACGTTGTCAGTGATCTTCCTGCCTCAACCTCACAAACTGCTGGGATTACAGGTATGCATCATGACACCTGGCTTAAATTCAATTTCTTTAGACGTTAGAATAATCATGCCATAATACCAATATAGAAAAAGTGTTGTACCTTTTCGTAGCCAGGACAGGTACAGGACAGATTCTAGGATTACTTTGTACTTCATAAATGAACCAAAGAATTGTAACACTTTAGTAGTAGTATTACCAGGAAATTGCCTTTTCCTGTGTCAAACTTGCACAGGAAAATGCACAATGAAATATATAAATTGTGCATAAATTTTGTGAAATAAAGGTGAAAACTATCTTCATGCCTGAAAGCTGGAAGAATTTCTACCAGGAAGTAGAACTGAATATTCACTAATACATTTCTTTCAAACAGATTCACAAATTGGTTTTTGAGAAAACCTTTTCATTCAGGAAGACATTGAGATACACACAAGATTCTCCCTTGAGTAGATGCAGTTTGTTCAAGTCAAAAACTAAAGGAATCCTGAGGGATATTCCCCTCCCCTACACCCCCAACTCAAAGCTTAGTCTGAAGAGGCTTTGAGTAACAATGCTGAGGTACCAAGTGAAGCTTAAAAGGTCCTGAAATTTTCTGTGGATATTAGTGAACCCAACCATGTAGAAGTACTGCAGAATAAATTTATGTATGAACAAAGATCATGAATAACAGATCGGACACTATAAAACTCAAAATGAGAGTCAAGATGAAGTTCAAGAAATTTTCCCATCTTGGAGGAAAGGAGATAAAGACAAAAAGAGAAAAGACAAATGACAGAATGAGGAAATCACGTATCAATAATTATGGAAAAACAAAATAGAGTAGAAGGAGCAAAAGAAGCAACACCCAAATAATAATGAAAACTCTTTCAATGTAATTGAAAAAATACCTTTTAGGAAAAATTGTTATTTACAATCCCTTGACAGCTTTGGAGTTTTCTGTACTTATTGGATAATTCCTGATCCTAGAGGAAGCAAAATTCCTCTGTTCAAGCAAAAGAATAGAGAGATACATAGAGATTAGAAAATGTGGGAGGAAGGAAATATAGGTGCTATTTTAATAAGAAAAACAAGGTTGGGAGAATCAGGATGGTGGATTAGAGGATGGCTGCATATTCAGTTGCTCCTTGATTTTGGATTGATACAGCAGAAGTACTACTTCTTAGTGAGGCGGTGAGAGGGATTTTGCTAAATTCAATATTGGGCACTTAGAGTGTCTTAGAGACTCATAAATTCAGGTACATTGAGCAAAGAAGAAAGAATATACTGAACCCAAACCAGTTGTGATAGCAGCAGCAGAAGCATTGCTGGTTCACACCAGAGAGGAGGGCTAACACGCAGAGAAACACAATGAAGAGACTTAGTACAGAAAAACCTGTAGATGAGAAAAGCAGCCTTAACTTAGCTGATCCAGAGTCTGCACTGTGAACTGCTATTTGAAATGTGTTTCATATATCCCAACTGGCTATGGAGAGCTGAGGCAGGAGCCACCTTGAGGTGGCCATGCTGCAGCTTGTGGCTGTGCGAGCCAAGAGATCATTATGACCCGCTTAAGAGGGTCAGGAATGTGAAGAGGCAGTTGCAGATATACTCCGGGAGTGATCCTGGGAAGGCTGTGTTCGTGGGAAGCAGAGTATATGGAGGGTGTCTCCCCTGCCCCATGAGTACAATTCTTGGGAGGCTCCTGAGATCCACACTCCCAGCAGAGATCAGCAACCGCCAGGCCCTTGGGGTATGTTGATCTAATCTCTCCAGAGCAGATACCACCCTGCAAAGCCCCAGCTTAGATCTAATCTAAGGTATGATTAGGCCTAAGTCCCAGCTTCCAGAACTCCCTTCATAGAGCTCTGCAACAGCCCCACCCTGGGGCACTGATCTGGTCCATGCAGGCAACCCTCCCGTCAATAATCCTTTCCTTTCCATACTACACTGGGGACAAAGGAAGCCAAGAGCTATTTCAACCAGTTTGAGTCTTAAGCCACTCCAACTGGCAGCTCAATGAATAGCACACAAAGAAGAAGGGATTGACAATTCTTGCCCCTCCCCAGCACACCTATTAGTAGCTCAGTAAGAGATGGAAAGAAGGACAATTGAACATAGGCGGTGACCGTATATTCTCATTAACTATTTTGACCACCTCAGTAGAAATGATTCCTTCCTTTTTCATTAAGAATCTTTTCTTTTTTCCACTGTGTGTGTGTTCTTCCTTTGCTGATTGTTTCATGGACATATATGTATACATGTTTATTTCTTTTTCTCATTTTCAGTATTTTTTAAATATAGTCATTTTTTCTTGCCTTGACTTTCGAGGGTTAGAAATTTGGGTTATTTACTTTGGTCTCGTGTTTTGTTTTTTGTTTCTCATTTTTCTTTCTCCCCTTTTTTCTCCCACTAATAGTGAAATTCTTTTGTTCTCTCTGTGTTCCTCTCCTTTGTTTCTCCTACTTTCTTATAACCATCGCCTTCTACATCTCTTCTGCACTCTCTGGGTTCGTATTTTGAATATTCTAAACTCTCATCTACCTTATCATCATATTTTATTTTCTCCCAATGAACTGTGTTTTGCCATCTTTTTGAACTAAATGGTTAACTCTTATAATGGTTAACTCAAGTTATAACTCTTGCCCCTGCCATTCATGTTGTTGCAGTTATTACTGCTGTGGATGACAAGCTGACACCGCTATTTGCTTTAATGCCAGATCTAGTTCATGGTATCTTTTGCTGTTGACAACTGCTGACCCCACCATTCCTGTATTTTGTGGTAATTAATGCTGTAGATGTCCTAGTAGGAACCAGGCATTCCTTTAAGTGCTGCATATTGTTTGCATTAGTTGTTGGTATTATTTATTTCCTCCTATTCTATGAAGTTTGAGGAACCTATAGGAACACCACAAGTTCACAGGGTAGAGACTCTGCTGCTAAATAAACTCAGCCAAAAGATAGCTCATGTTGCTCCACATACAAATTAATGACTCTCAAACTTCCGTAATACTTCAGTAATACTTAAATACAAAGAATAAAAGAGACAAAAACTCAAACTGATGACTAGGTTCCCAGTATAAACAGCTAGAGTGGGACCCATCTATTGCTACAGCTAAAGACAGAATTAACACAAAGCCTGTGGATACCACGCCTAGGAGAAGATGTCAAACTAGATCACTCTAGGACACTTTAGCAAGAAGAGGCTGTGCACTAAAAAGGCCCTCACTTAAGAGTGAAAGAGAAATATATCCCAACAGATGTATAAAACCTAACATGGGATTAACAAAATATGAAAAAACAAGGTAAGGAGACACTTCCTAAAGTTAATTCACCAGCAACTGACTCCAAAGATATTGAAGTGGGTGAAATGCTAGATAAAGAATTAAAATGAATGATTATAAAAATGATCAATAAATTTCAAAAGAATACAGAAAACCAACTGAATGAACTAAGAAACTCAGTACAGGATATGAATGAGAAATTCAATAAGGAGATAGAGACATTGAAAAAGAACCAAACAGAAATCTCGAGAATGAAAGACACAATCAAGCAAATAAAATGTTCAGTTGCAAATCTCTCTAATACAGTAGACCATGCTGAAGGTAAAATCTCAGAACTGGGAAGACAAAGTGATCAGCCTTGAACATTCAGTGTTAAGGAAAATAAGTAACCACAATCAGAAGAGACAAGACCTCTGGAACAACATTAAGAGACTGAATGTAGGAATTTTTGGAATTGAGGATGGTCGTGAGATGCAAACTAATGATATGGAGAACCTCTTCTGGAAAAAAAAAAAAAACAAACAGAAAATTGTCCAAACCTTGAGAAAGAGATGGACATCCAGATAAAGAAGTCATTCAGAACCTCCAAAAAGACAAGATCAAAAAAGAACCTATCACACTTTACAATTGGTTGCCTAACATACAGAACAAGAATAGAAATTTTAGCCTCAAAAGAGAAAAACGTTAGGTCACATTTAGAGGTAAGTCAATCAGAATCACTTTTAATTTCTTAGCACAAACTCTAAAAGCCAAGAGGGCTTGGAATATGTGTTCCAAGTCCTGAAAGAAAATAACTGTCAACCAAGATTGCTATATTCAGCAAAGCTATCCTTCAGAATCAAAAGGAAGATAAAATCTTTCCAAGATAAGCAAAAATAGAAAAAATCATGATTAATAAGCTGACACTGAAGAAAATACTTAAAGAATTATTACGTACAGATGAAATAAAAAATAAACTCCAGAGATCACAATGACACAAATCTCATTTAAAGAGTAGCTAAACAAATAAGAAACAGAACCAAATTAAACATTAAAAATAAATCAAAATGGCAGGAATTAATAAACCTCTTTCTATAATACTAAATGTGAATGGTCTCAACCCTAAATATTCCTGATAAAGTTATATGTTTCAATTGTGAACATCTCAGTTTGTGACAAAAGCAACTTTCACCTATGATTCTAGGTTTGTTGGAATTAGGAGATGCTTCTGGATGAACAGTTAGCATAGCCAATAATGGTTTTAAGCTCAAGGACTTCCAAGTTATCATGATACCTCAGGAGAAACCTGCCAGGGAAAAAAGCAGATTAAACCCTGAGGCTCAGAGGGGAAAAAAAAAAAAGTATTTTAAATAAAAACAAAATCTGTTATGCAAAAATTAGCATTAGAAGCATCCTTTTTTATATGGGCATAGGAAAATTATGTCCAATTCATTCTACGGTCTCTCCTATTCCCACCCTGCCTTCCTTCCCTTCCTTCCCCTTTGTCTAATCCAATGAACTTCTATTCTTCCTTTCCCCACCCTCCCTCATTGTGAGTTAGCATCCACATATCAGAGAGAACACTTGGCCTTTGTTTTTTTGGGACTGACTTATTTCACTTAGCATGATAGTCTCCAGTTTCTTCCATTTACTGGCAAATGCCATAATTTCATTTTTCTTATGGCTGAGTAATGTTCCATTGTGTATATGTACCACATTTTCTTTATCCATTCATCTGTTGAAGGGCACCTAGGTTGGTTCCATACCTGGGCTATTGCAAATTGAGCTGCTATAAATATTGATGTGGCTTCGTCATTGTAGTATGCTGATTTTACATCCTTTGGGTATAAACCGAGGTGTGGGATAACTGAGTCATATGCTTATACATGAATATGCAATCAGTATAACTCCACATCATGTACAATCACAAGAATGGGATCCTAATTAGAATAAGTTAAACTCCATGTACATATAAATGTCAAAATACACTCTACTGTCATGTATATCTAAAAAGAACAAATTTTAAAAAGGTGAAAAAAAGAATTTTCCTTTCTTAATATTACTAAAGTTATATATCTCCTCTCAGCAGCCAAAATCACACTTAATTTTGAAATATTTAAGTCAGTCATACTGAAGTCCAGAACAAACAAGGATGTTCTGAACATTCTGAAAAACACATTAAGAAATTGGAAGAAAGTACCAAGTACAATTAGTTGCAGAAAATATTATTATATACCCAGGAAATCAGCAAAAAATACTTAGAATTAGTAAGTTTCATGAAAAGTGGTTGTGAATAAGTCAAAAATATCTACATAAATTTGTAAACATATAAATGTACATAATACATGTATAATTTTTATTTGGCCCATAATAATTAGTTTGAGAATAACAAAACCAAAAATTTTCATTATGACTTAGTGTAGTCTAATATAATTTGATTTAATATAATTCTAGTCAAACTCTCAATATTAATGCTGTAACTGTAATCAGTAAGTCAATAAAAATAAATATTGAGCCAATTTTGAGTTGTAGAAGACCTCTCTGAACATAATTCCCTGAAACATAAACTATAAAAGACAAAAATGCAAACCTTTTATGTCATAAATACCAAAAGAAAGTAATGTCAAAATACAAATTGGAAAAAAGTCTTCAATATGTATGACTAATAACAATCAAAAGATTCTTATGGAAGACCTTGTCAATACCTGTCCTGTCTATTTTCTGCTGTTTCTTTGCCTTAAGAACTCACATTGCAGAGAGAGCAGCAATGTGCCAGTTATTTTCTTTACTCTTATAGTTAAAGATTTTCATGTAACCAAGTTTTGCCAATGAGTTAAAAGCAAAATTACCTGATAGTACTTGTAGGAAAGTTATATTTTTCTTATCAAAAGGAATAATCTAAGTTGATATGCACCTTTGGCCATTCATTCTTTCATTTCTCTCTTCCTTCTGGAAAATATGGATTTGGCACCAGAAGGTTGAACAACCATCTTTAGAACATAAGAAAATAAAAATCACATGAAGTAAAAGTGAAGCCTCAAGAAAGAAATCTAGTTCCTAGAATGCCCGCACCAGCCCCAGAATGCCACTGCTGAACTTGCTATGTGAGAAAACATGCCTTTATTTGGTTAAGTCGTACTATTCAGTCTGTTACAACAAGCACTTCAGCTAAGGGCAAAACAAAAGTTTAACAACTACAATTTTTTAGAGGAAAAGATGAATACCCTTGTAGGAAAAAAAAAAGTGAACTAAACAACAAAATATAAAAACTGAAGAATATTCTTTAAAGAAAAACAAATTGATATATTGTACATTAAATAAATTTTTTTTCTGTGAAATACACTGTTAATAGAATGAAAACTCAGACCACAGGCCACTAGAAAATATTTACAAAACATATATCTAATACAGACAAATCCAGAACATATTAAGAACTTTAAATATTTTAAATCTTTTTTATTTTTATTTTATTTTATTTTTATTTTAAACAAATGGGGTACTACTTGTTTCTCTGCTTGCACATGAAGTAGAGGCATACCATTTGTGTAATCACACATTTACATAGGGTGGTGGTGTTTAATTCATTCTGTTATTTTTTTCCTTCCTCCCACCCCTCCCACCCCTCTTTTTCCTCTATACAGTTCCTCCTTCCTCCATTCTTCCCTCCCTCCCACCCCCCATTATGTATCATCATCCCCTTATCAGCGAGATCATTCGCCCTTTGGTTTTTCGAGATTGGCTTATCTCACTTAGCATGATATTCTCCAATTTCATCCATTTACCTGCAAATGCCATAATTTTATTATTCTTTATGGCTGAGTAATATTCCATTGTATGTATATACCACAGTTTCTTTATCCATTCATCATTTGAGGGGCATCTAGTTTGGTTCCACATCTGGCTATTGTAAATTGAGCTGCTATGAACACTGATGTGGCTGCATCACTGTAGTATGCTGATTTTAAGTCCTTTGGGTATAGGCCAAGGAGTGGGATAGCTGGGTCAAATGGTGGTTCCATTCCAAGTTTTCTAAGGAATCTCCACACTGTTTCCAGAGTGACTGCACTAATTTGCAACCCCACCAGCAATGTATGAGTATACCTTTTTCCCCACATCCTCGCCAACACCTATTGTTGCTTGCATCCTTGATAATCTCCATTCTAATTGGGGTGAGATGGAACTATCCCTATTTGCTGATGACATGATAATATAGTTAGAGGAACTGGGAAATTCCACCAGAAAAGTTTTAGAACTCATAAGTGAATTCAGTAAAGTAGTTTTGATTTGTGTTTCTCTTATTACTAGAGATGTTGAACATTTTTTCATATATCTGTTGATTGTAGATCTTATGTGAAGCGTCTGTTCATTTCCTTAGCTCATTTGTTGATTGGGTTATTTGTATTCTTGGTGTAGAGTTTTCTGAGTTCTTTATATATTCTGGAAATTAGCGCTCTATCTGAAGTATGAGTGGCAAAGATTTTCTCCCACTCTGTAGGCTCTCTCTTCACATTGCTGATAGTTTCCTTTGCTGAGAGAAAGCTTTTTAGTTTGAATCTATCCCAGTTATTGATTCTTGCTTTTATTTCTCGTGCTATGGGAGTCCTGTTAAGGAAGTCTTATCCTAAGTCGACATGTTGAAGATTAGGACCTACTTTTTCTTCTTTAAGATGCAGGGTCTCTGGTCTGATTCCAAGGTCCTTGATCCATTTTGAGTTGAGTTGTGTGCAGGGTGAGATAGGGGTATAGTTTCATTCTGCTGCATATGGATTTCCAGTTTTCCCAGCATCATTTGTTGAAGAGATTATCTTTTCTCCATTGCATGTTTGTGGCACCTTTGTCTAATATGAGAAAACTGTATTCATTTGGGTTTGTGTCCATATTTATTTGGGTATTTTGTACCATTGATCTACCTATTTTGGTGCCAATACCATGCCCTTTTTGTTACTATTGCTTTGTAGTATAGTTGAAGTTCTAGTATTATGATACCCCCTGCTTCATTCTTCCTGCTAAGGATTGCTTTAGCTATTCTGGGTTTCTTCCAGATGAATTTCATGATTGCTTGCTCTATTTCTGTGAGGCACATCATTGGGATTTTAATTGGAATTGCATTGAATCTGAATAGCACTTTTGGTAGTATGGCCATTTTGACAATATTAATTCTGCCTATCCAAGAACATGGGAGATCTTTCCATCTTCTAAGGTCTTCCTCAATTTCTTTCTTCAATGTTTTGTAGTTCTCATTGTAGAGGTCTTTCACCGCTTTTTTGAGATTGATTCCCAAGTATTTTATTTTTTTCGAGGCTATTGTGAATAGGGTATTTTTCCTAACTTCTCTTTCTGGGGATTCATCATTTATGTATAAAAATGAATTAGATGTATGAGGATTGATCTTATATCCTGCTACTTTACTGAATTCACTTATGAGTTCTAAAACTTTTCTGGTGGAATTTCCCAGTTCCTCTAACTATATAATCATGTCATCAGCAAATAGGGATAGATCGAGTTCTTCTTTTCCTATTCATATTCCTTTAACTTTTTTGGTCTGGTCTAATTGCTCTGGCTAGAGATTCAAGGACAATGTTGAATAGAAGTGGTGAAAGAGGGCATCCCTGCCTTGTTCCAGGTTTAGGGGGAATGCTTTCAGTTTTTCACCATTTAGAATGATATTGGCCATGGGCTTAGTGTAGATGGCCTTCACAATGTTAAGGAATGTTCCCACTATCCCTATTTTTTAGTATTTTGAGCATGAAGGGGTGCTGTATTTTATTAAATGTTTTTCTGTATCTATCAAAATAATCATGTGATTCTTGACTTTAAGTATGTTGATATGGTGAATTACATTTATTGATTTCTTGATGTTGAACCAACCTTGCATCCCTGGGATAAAACTCATTTGATCATGGTGCACTATATTTTTAATATATTTTTGTATGCGATTTGCTAAAATTTTGTTGAGAAGTTTTGTGTTGATGTTCATTAAGGTTATTGGTCTGAAGTCAAACCACAGGCCACAAGAAAATATTTACAAAACATGTATGTAATAAAGATGAATCCAGAACATATTAAGAACTTTAAATTTTTTTATTTTTTAAAAAATTTTGATTGACATTCATAAAGCATGCACTTATCAAATCCAATCTTACTTTATTCACTCCCCATCAAAGCACATACACCCTTCCCAACCACTAGTAATCACCTTTTTACTATTAGGTTAGCTTGCTTTTTTCATTTTTGCATGTGAGAGATAACATATAATACTTGTCTTTCTGTGTCTGGTTTATTTCACTTAACACAATGTTCTTCAGTTCCATCCATTTGTTTCAAATGGCAGGCTTTACTCTTCTTTATGTCTGAATAATTTTCTGTTGTGTATATATACCACATTTTATTTATCTATTCATCCACTGAAGTGTTCCATACCTTAGTATCCATGATAAACATGGGAGTGCAGCTATCTCTTCCTTCATTCAATGCTTCATTCAATGCAACTATCTCTTCATTCAAATATATGGATAGCAAATGAACATATGAAAAGATGCTCAACATCATCAGTCATTAGGGAATGCAAATTAAAACCATAATGAGGGCTGGGGATATAGCTCAGTTGGTAGAGTGCTTGCCTGGCAAGCACAAGGCCCTGGGTTCAAATCCCCAGCACTGCAAAAAAGAAAAAAAAAAACACATAATGAAGTATTAGAATGTCATGCTAAGTGAAAGAAGACCAACTCAGAAAGTCAAGGATGAATGTTTTCCCTCATAAGCAGAAGCTAGAGAGAGAGAGAGAGTGAGAGAGAATGAATTAAATAAATGGGAAGTAGATTACACAAATGGTATGAATCTACATTGTGCACAACCATAGAAACAAAATGATGTACCCCATTTGTGTACAATGAATCAAAACGCAGACTGTAAAAATAAAAAAGTAATTAATTTTAAAAAATTGAATGTAGATCTGTAAAGGTGGAGGACTAAGGGATGGGAGAGAGAAAAACAGGGAAAGGGGAAGAACAGGAGAATAAAATTAACAAATTATGCTATATGCATGTGTGAATATGTCACAATGATTTCTACTTTTATGTAAAATTACAATACACCAATGGAAATATATGCATATACATATACACACATATTTGTGTGTGTGTTTAAATAATACTGGGAAATGTATTGTGTTGGAGCAAATTATGTTATATACATATAAAAATATGTCACAATGAACCTTACTACTATAATTATAATACACTAATAAAAACACATCAAAAGAAGAGAATAAAGCAAAACAAAATAACAAAATCAATTGCTGAGGCAAATGCAGAACAAAAGAAACCTTCACTTCAGCAAAGTATAGTCACTTTAGCAAACAGAAATACAGTGAAACATAATGATCCTAAATTCTCAAATGCATTGTAAAGAACAAATTAGAGCTATATGCAATAAAATGAATGACAAAAATAACATTAATGGAAAGAAGTCAGACACAAAAGAGTATGCACAGTGTGACTCCATTTAATGGCGTTCTAGAACAGGCAAAAGCTAGCCTATGATATTCAAACAGCTATTACTTTGCAGTACGAAGTTGTTATTTGGAGCCATGGATGATTTATAAGAGGATTTCTGGAATGCTGGTAATGTTTTGCTTCTTGATCTGGAGACTGGTTACATAAGTGTGTTCGCTCTATGAAAACACAAGCTGTGCATGTATAATTTATAAACACTTTGTGTTTATGTCCTTCTTCAGTAAAATGCTTACCAAAAGAGAGGAGAGAGGCTTGGTTAAACATCATACATCTCTGCAATGAAACAGTCTTCCACTGTTAATATTATGTATCATCATTCCATTTATAGGACACATATAAAAAAATTAAATTGAATAATAAATATACCACTTATAGTCACTTTAAAATAAATATTATATTTTAGAGTTCTATGCTTTTTGAGAAACAATATAGGTAAATTATTAGAGTCTTTGAAAATATATATTTTTCATACATATATTAAAAAATCAAAATTTTATATATAAAATTGTATATAAAGGACATATAAGCTCTAGATTGTGATTTCTCATCTGTTTTAAGGCGCCTGTGATAATTTTGTTGAAATATATGCAGAACTGAAAACTTGGAGCTTAATGGGTTAAGAATATTATAACATGCTATCCTTGGGAAATCTGCTCAGTAAAAAATGGAGGAAGAAAGAAGTTATAAAACAACATGATATGAACCTACATGATAAAAACGTTAAAAGTACATATGTAAACAAAGATCTGGAAGCATAAAATATTCATTTTGGTTGACTCATTATGTTTTGTGTTTCTTCACTGTTTAATCCTTGTATGATGAGCATATATTAATTTTGTGTAAGAAAAGTTTTAAATCATATGGGAAAATGTATAAAAGGGCTTATGCTATAAAATATCAAATATAATATAATAAGTAAATGGTATGGGAGTAAATGTATGAATAAGTGGAAGAGAATATATAACCCAACAACAGACTGAATTTTTAATTTGGTAAAGGTAGTACTATAAATATGTATGAAAATGAGGAATATTTCATAAATACTGCCAGGAGAATTTTAGAGAAAAAATTAATTAACATAAACCTTCTGCAAAGGAATAAATTCCTCAAAAATCTAAAGATAAACGTTAGAACAAGAAATAAAAAATATAGAACATTAGAGATCAACATCATTCTCTGATTGTGAAAGGACTTTTAAAAAGACATATAAATTTGACTACATAAAATCAAATTCTCTTGTAATTCAAAAGAAATCATCACCAAGATTAAAATGTGAACCATAAACTGGGGAGAATATTTTGTATAAATATGACATACAGAGGGCATTATTTTTGATATTTAGAATCTTAGAGACACTTAGAAGAAATGCCAAAAGGAAAAGAGCATGGGAGTCATGAATCACAGGAAAGAAATGTAAATGTCTAATAAACAAAGAGAGGATGGCTTCCTGACGTCTAACCAGAGAATATCCCCAAATGAACAAAACTCGACAAAGGAAAAATAGCATGAAAAAAAATGTCTTTGATAGTAGTAATCAAGCAAGAAAAGAATTATAAGGCAGACAAGCACTTTTGTTTCCAGCCAAGGAATAAGAAGGACCACATTTGTCCTCCTGCCTGAAACAATTTACAAAGTACAAAATGTATGAAAACAACATTTTCAAGATATCAATCATCAGACAATGAAAGACAATGTTCTCTGAGAAACAAATGAGGTGAACTATAAAACTGCTCCAGTTTACAGTGTGGAGAGAGTTCCCAGGCTACTATTCAGCAGGGAGAACCAAGGCAGCGCCCACAGGAACCCACAACTGAGAATGTGGAGATGACGTTCTAGAGACAAAAGTGACTAGAATTCTCAATGCGTATTATGCCATTAAGGAGACAGTCACACAGAGATGTCCAGACATCTTCAAAGACCTACTTTGAGTCTTCAGTTTAGTACTGCTAAATATATACTTAGGAGCAAACCACTGGGGACCAGGGAAACTATCTCAAAAAAATTAGAGGGGACAATCCCAAAAGTTCAGATAGAGCAAGAGAAATTCCTATTGCAAATAACCAGACTTTAAAAACTCATAATTTGTAGGACATCCAGCAGGACACTCAAAAGGTTTTTGTCTCACTAGTAGGGAAACTACCCCTGGGTTAAACACTGCTCTGGTCCTACCTAACAAAGCTTAAATGTAAAAGCCAAGAGAAATCCAATCATTTCCAAGTAACTTAACTGCACTTCAGAACAAGTTTCAAGAATATGTATAAGAATATGTATAAGAAAACAAAAATACACAGCTCTTGTAAAGGTAAAATGCAAAGAGCCTAGTATTCAGTAACAAATTATCAGCAAAAATAGACAATGGTATTATATTAAGCTAAGAAACTGCACAGCAAGTAAACAATCAATAAAGAGACAATCTGCAGGAGGGGAGAAAATACTTACAAACTGTTCATCCAACAGGGGATGAATATCCAGGGAACTCAAATAATACAACCAAAAAAGAACCTAATTTAAAATGGGTAAATAATTTAAATAGATATTTCTCAAAAAAGGAGATGAAAATGGCCAAAAAGATACAAAAAATGCTCAACATCACTAATCATCAGATAAATGCAAATCAAAATTACAATCAGATGCCACTGCATTCCAGTTAGATAGCTATAATCAAAAAGACAAAAAATAGCAAGTGCTAATGAAAACATGAAGAAAAGTGAACCCTTCCATACTGCAAGAGGGAATGTACATTAGTACAACCATCATGGAGTGAAATATGGAGATTCTTCAAAAAAACTAAAAATAATCCATATGATTCAGCAATCTCACTACTGGATATATGTCCGAAAAAATAAAATCAGTATATCACAGAGGTACCTGCACTACTACTTTTGTCTCTTTACTGCCATGTTTTCCCATAATTTTTATTGGTTCATTATAATTATGTATAATGATGGGACTACTATGTTCTTGAAGCCCTATTCACAATCATCAACATTTTGAATCAATCAAGATGTTTATTGACAAGTAAATGGATAAAGAAAATGTGGTATGAATACCTAATGAAATATTAGTCATGAAAAAGAATGAAATCCTGTCATTTATAGCAACATGGAAGGAACTAGAGGAGATTATACTAAATGAAATAAGTTACACACAGAAAAACAAATACCACATGTTCTCACTCATATGTAGAAGTTAAAAAAGTTGATTTCATGGGCATAGATAGTAGAATAGCTGTCACTGGAGGCCAGGAAATGAAAGGGAAGAGGGAAGAGCCTATATGTTCAAGAAGTTAAAAGAAAGAATTAATAAATTAAGTAGCAACATTTTACATAAATATACATGTGAATACATATGTATAAATGCACACATCTGTATAAATATAACAGATTAGACATTATAAAATAAAAGATTAATGAACTTGAATACATAACAAAAAATTATCCCAAATTAAACATGCCAAGGAAAAAAACTAAAAACAAAGGGAAGAGAATTTGTAAGGTGAAAAACAGATAAAATATAGTTAAAGAAATAAAAGGGAAATGGGAGGAGGGAGAGGGCAGGAGTATGAAAGAATGTGGACTGAGACAGACATCATTACCTATGTACATGTATGATGACACGAATGGTGTGAATCTACCTCATGTACAACCATAGAAATGAAAAGTTGTACCCCATTTGTGTACAATGAATCAAAACAGTCTGTAAAAGTAAAATAAATAAATAGATTTTTAAAAATTGAACTTTTTGAGTAATAAAAACTACAAACTCAGAAATCCAAGAAGCTCAAGTCACCTCAAACAAAAGAAATAGGCACTTAACTACTCTAACATATCATCATCATAATAAAATCAATTACAAAATGATAAGAGCAGCCAAAGGGAAAAAAAGGACAGGTGATGTTCACAGAAGGTAAAATGACAACAAAATTTTCATCAGAAACAAAACAAAGCAAACAAAAAAAGGAAGAGAATGCAGTAACTCATTTAAGGTGATAAAAGAAAAAAAAATGACTATCTCGAACTTTTATTCCCAGGAAGAAAGACAAACTTACAGAAATGAAGGTAAAATAAAAGCTTTTTCAGACATACACAAACTAAAGAATTCAGCAGCAGTGAACCAGCACTATGAAAACAAGAAAAAAAAGTTCTCTAGCTAAAAGAAAATGATGCCAGATGGAAATGTGGATCTGTACAAAAGAATAAAGAACAATGGGAATGTAACCATGTGGGTTAATACATAAGAATTTCTTTCCTTTTTTTTTTTTCTTTTCTTCTTCTTCTTTGGTTATATGTGCCTATTGTTTTTTTCCCCCCACAATTTTTTATTGGTGCATTATGGTTGTACATAATGGTAGGATTTGTTGTTACATATTCATACATGCATGCAACATAACATATAAATATTTCCCTTATTATTTAATCAATTGTTTAAAGCAAAACTAATAACAATGTATTACAGATTATATGACATGTACGAGTATAAAATAAATAGCACCACCACAAAGGCATGGAGGAAAGAAATAAAATTCTTCTCTTGTATTATGCCACACATGAAGTGATATAATAAGTTAAAATTGCATATTATAAACTCAAAAGCAAGCACTAAAATATACTCAATCTATGCAGAAAAGGAAAAAAAAGAGAAAATTAAAAAATTGTTTAAATGATAGATTTATACTCAACAATATTGATGATCATATTAAATGTAAATGGTATAAACATGCCAAATAAAAGTTAGAGACTGAGGAGAGAGAAGATGACAGATTAAAGGAAGGATGCATATCCCTGCAATTCCTCAGCACCAGATTTATGAAGTGGGGAGACTGCTTCTCAGTGAGGTGGGTAACTAAGGGAACTCACTGAAACTTAGTACTGGACTGTAAAAGAAACCATAGAGATACAGAAGTCAGAAGCTTTAATATAGGAAATAATACATTGGAGTTGTGCCAGCTTGCTCACTAGAGGCAATAGTGGCAGTGGCATAGGGGAGGAGGAACAGGAAGAACACAATATGACTGGTAGATAAATAAATTTTAAAATTAAGAAAAATTGACTTGAGGAAATCTGGGGATTAGAGAGGAAGACCGATATTAATGGACAAAGTTGGTAGGGGAAGTGACTCAGTGAAAGCAAACACCGAAGTAGCTCACCCCAGGGGTGGAAAACATTAAGAATGTGGAAAATGCCCCTGTGCATTGAAAGCTGCTGCTGCGTGGTACAGGAAACATCTACAGGGCTATGCAGCTTAAGCAGAGAAAGGTGATCAAGAACTTGTAAAGGAAGTTATCAGCAGCTGACTAAAATAAAATTCCCAGAGGGTACCTGAATCAGAGAGACTGAAAGAGACACAAAGAAAGTTATACCTGGAACATACAGGCTCCCAATACCAGAGGAGAAAGTTCCTTGTGGTGCCACAAAAGAGCTACTGGGAAGATGGTTTTAGCACCCACACAGGAGCATCTGCACACCAGATTCATAATGGTGAAGGTGAAACCTGTGGAGGCTTAGTCTCCATACCCTAAAAGGAGATTTTACCAGAGGTCCTAGACATCAAGATGTCCTACTGAGACTAGCATCTCCCTAACAAAAGGAAGTGTGGATCAAATCTCAAACACCCACCTACAGGATTCCATACTTCAGTCAAGACTAAACCAACTTTCAATTTAGAACTCTACACCAGTCCACTACAGAAATACACAGTTTGTCAGCACCCAAATTGTGCTGTCCCACCCTTTACTGGGAGACTAGAAGTTGAGATTTCCCATAACCAGCTTTGCCTCCCAGCCACAATGACTGGCAGCTAAGTGAAGAATACAAAGGCATTGAACTTAACAACCCCAGTCAATGACCCAAGGGTTGGTTACAAAGGTAAAAAATAAATACAAAAGA
The DNA here is from genome assembly GCF_902686445.1 of Sciurus carolinensis. NCBI lineage: Eukaryota > Metazoa > Chordata > Mammalia > Rodentia > Sciuridae > Sciurus > Sciurus carolinensis. The sequence goes on from NC_062221.1 coordinate 50,850,466, forward strand.
TGTAAATCCATACCTGCCAACAGTTTTCACCATCTTAGCAGAAATAAGCCCTTTATTTCTCAGTAAGATATTTCTTCTATTTTTTTCCTATTTATTTTTTCTCCACACTACCATTTTTATCCACTTTTTTTTTAAATTTTAACTTTAATTTTTTCAAATATCATTTATCATGTAACTACATTTTACTTTTTTTCTATCATGCATGATTTTGTGTTCATGTATGTGGGTATGTCTATGGGAGGATGTTTTCTCTATGTGGATAAGTTCAAAAATATATGTATATTTAGATCATTTTACTTTCACATCAATTGCTTTCTTCTGCACTTGTTTATTATTTAGACTTGAATTTACTTAGGTGGGGTAAAATTATGAGGTTTGAGTTGTTTTTTAAAAAATATTTTTGTTGTACTTGTAGGTGGACACAATATCTTTATTGTATTTTACTTTTTATGTGGTGCTGAGGATCCAACCCAGGGCCTCATGCATGCTAGGCACTGGCCTACCACTGATCTGCATCCCCAGTCCTTGAGTTGTTTTGATCTTACATTTGCTGTTTTACTTATACCTTGGTTCTTGTTCCTTTTATCCCCTTTCTTCAGTCTCTTCTGTCAATAACAGTCAAATTTTCCTGCTTCTTCTGCCTCTCTTCCTTTTTTAATTACTTTAAGTTCATTTTTTATTTCTTCTTTACAGCTGACATCTGCTACCTACCTCCTGTCTCTCCTCTGATTACTTTTTTATGTATTTCAAACTTTCTCTCACCTTCAAACCCAATTTTCTATAGAATTATATACTTCATTTAATTCCTACCCCACTAGTGTTGCTGTGATTATTAATACAGTGGAGAACACAGTAGACACTACTGTTAAATACCCAATCTAGTTCACAGTGTTTTATTGTTGGTACTGATGTTAAATGCTGACCTCACCATTCTTATATAGGTGGCAATTAGTGTTACAGATGTCAAAGAAGACCCTGGATATTTATCTTAAGACTATAAATCTGTTACTGTCATTAGTGCTATTCCTGACTCCCCACTTCCTCTAAGAGGGGCTAGAAAATGATTGGTACACATCAAGATCACAGAGTAGAGATCCTACTGCCCAAAATATTCACAACTTGTGAAATATTCACAATTTGTCTTTCAAATTCAATGGCAAATAAAACCTTTTCACTCAGCCAAGCAACAGTGAATCTCCACACATGATCTACCTCGACCTGAACCTTAACATTACTTTAACTCATAGAACTGGGGAGGAAAAAAAAATCCAAACAACCAGGCTTCAAGGAAGAACAACCAGAGAGAAACTTCAGGTCCCACCTCTTGACATCTATTCATATATCAAATACAGAGAGAACCCCAGTAAAGAGGATAACTACAAACAAAAGGACACACACATAAAAGATAAAAGGAATCCATCTCAACTGATGCACAAATCCAAGACCTCTGAAGATATGAGAAAAGGCAAAAAAAAAAACACCTCACACCAAAATTCACAATCTCCAATAACAGATCCCACAGATATGAAAGTAGATGAAATTTCAGAGAAAAAAATAATTTTAAACTGAATATTAAAATGTCCAATGAACAGAAATAAGACCTGAGGCCTGAACTAAGAGTAAATACAGGAGATGAAAGACCACTTTAATAAAAAAAAAAATTAAAAAGAAAATAATCAAAACTCCTGGAAATGAAAGACACAATTAATCAAATTAAAAATTCACTTGAAAGTATCACCAATAGATTAGCTTGCCTAGAAAATAGGACTTCAGTCCTTGAATATAGAACTTCAGGCCTGGAAGACAGGGTACATGAACTCGAGTACACAGTATTCAATAAGGGGAAAAACATCCCCAGAAAATACAATAAATCTGGGATAACATCAAGAGATCAAACCTGAGTTTCATTGGATTAGAAGAGAATGTGGAGATATAGGCAAAAGTCATCTTGAACATTTTCAATGAGATAGTAATAGAAGACTTTCCCCATATCAGAAATGAGGTACATCTTATATACAATAAGAATACAGGGTCCCAAATAGACCAGATCAGAAAACAAGTTCTCCAAAACCATCATAATACAAATGCCTAACGTATAAAATAAGGAAAGAATATTGAAAGCTCCAAGAGAGAAACATGAGGTCAGGTTTAGAGTTCAACCAATAAGGCTCACTTCTGACTTCTCAACTCAGACCCTAAAATCATCGAGGGCCTGCAATGAGATATTCCAAGCTCTAAAACAAAAACAAAAACAATTAAGAGTCAATAACATCCAAGATTGCTATGCCTAGCAAAGTTGTCTTTCAAATTCAATGGCAAATAAAACCTTTTCATGACAAGGACAAACTAAAAGAATTAATGACCACCAACCCAGTACTACAAAGAATACTCAAAGATAGACTGACTACACACAGAGGAACCCAGAAACAAATTCCAAAAGTCCAAAATAGATCAAGATTAATTAAAAACTAATCAAATAAATTAGAATCAAGACAGAATTAAATATATCAAAAAATCAAAAGGACAGAAAACTATAGCACGTATCTATAATTAAGCTGAATCTCAACTCCCCAAATAAATATAATTATGCCAGTCTGAACTCCCCACATAAAGGACATGGATTAGAAGAATGAATCAAAAAGCAAGATCCAACTATATGCTACTTGCAGGAGATTCATCTCATAGGCAAAGACACTCAGTAACTGAAGGTCAAAAGATAAAAATAAATAGTCCACACAAATGAAATCTGAAAACAAGCCAGACTAGCTATTTTTATGTCTGACAAAGCAGATTTTGAGCAAAAATTAATCAGAAAAGACAAAGAAGGCCACTACATCTCAGTAAAGGGAACAATCCAATAAGACACAATGATTATAAATATGTGTGTGTGTGTGTGTGTGTATGTGTGTGTAATATATATATATTTAGTATTAGTCAGCTTTTTTCTGCTGTGACTAAATGAGCCAACCAGAACAACTATAGAGGAGGAAAAGTTTGAGGGCTCACAGTTTCAGAGGTCTTAGTTCATAGAAGGCTGGCTCCATTCCTTGGGGCTCCAGGTGAGGCAGAACATCATGGCAGAAGAGTGTGGCAGAGGGAAGCATCTCACATAGTGATGAGGAAGCAGAGAGAGAGAAGTCTCCACTTACCAAATACAAATATATACCCTGAAACCACACTCCAATTCCCACTTTCTCCAGTCATATCCTATCACTTCAGTTACCACTCAGTTAATAACTTCAGGGATCAATTGTCTCTCTATTTACTTATACATGACAGCAATACACCAATTTACATTATTTTTAATTATTTTTTATTTATCTTTTAATTTTTTACAGACTGCATTTTGATTTATTGCACACAAATGGGGTATATCTTTTCATTTCTATGGTTGTGCACAATGTAGATTCATACCATGCATGTAATCATACATGTACATAGGGTAATGAAGTCTATCTCATTTCACCATTTTTCATACCCCCCTCCCTCTCATTTCCTTCTACATAATCTAAAGTTCCTCCATTCTTCTCTCATCCCCCACATCCGCTATGCTCATTATATGTCATCATCCACTTATCAGGGAAAACATTTGGCCTTTGGTTTTTTGGGATTGGCTTATTTCACTTAGCATGATATTCTCCAATTCCATCCATTTATCTGCAAATGCCATAATATTATTCTTCTTTGTGACTGAATAATATTCCACTGTGTATATATACCACAGTTTCTTTATTCATTCGTCTGTTGAAGGGCATATAGGTTGGTTCCACAATCTAACTATTATGAATTGAGCTGCTATAAACATTGATGTGGCTACATTACTGTAGTATGCTAATTTTAAGTCCTTTGGGTATAAACTGAGGAGTGAGATAACTGCCAAAAGGTGGGTTCATTCCAAGTTTTCTGAGGAATCTCCACACTGCTTTCCAGAGTGGCTGCACCAATTTGCAACTCCACCAGCAATGAACAAGTGTGCCTTTTTCCCCACATCCACGCCAACATCTATTATTGTTTGTGTTCTTGATAATAACCATTCTAATTGGAGTAAGATGAAATCTTAGAGTTGTTTTAATTTTCATTTTTCTAATTACTAGAGATGTTGAACACTTTTTAATATATTTGTTAATTGCCTGTATATCTTCTTCTGTAAATTGTCCAGTTCCTTGGTCCATTTATTGATTGGGTTCTTTGTATTTTTGGTGTAAAATTTTGTAATTTCTTTATGAATTTTGGAGATAAGTGCTCTATCTGAAGTGCGTGTGGAAAAGATTTTCTCCCACTCTGTAGGCTCTCTTTTCGCATTATTGATTGTATTCTTTGCTGAGAATAAGCTTTTTAGTTTGAACCCATTTCATTAAAAAAAATACTCTTTGACATTAAGTCTCAGGTAGACCCCACTACAATAATACTGGAAGATTTCAACATAGGTCATCAAAGCATAAAATCAATAATGATATTTCTAACCTAAATGATGCTATAGTTCAAATGGACCTAATTGATATCTACAGAACATTTCACCCCAGAACAGCCGAATTTACTTACTTCTCAGTCACTCATGGAACATTTCCCAAAATTGACCATATTCTAGGTCACTATGTAAGATTTAGCAAATTAAAATATATATATATATATATATACACATATTATATATATATGTATTTCCATGCATCCTATCAGATCATAATGTGATAAAAATAGAAATCAAAAGCAAGAAAAATAATAGAAACCACATAAACACATGGAGGCTCAACAGTATTCTTTTAAATAAAGAAAGTGTTGAAGAAGAAATGAGAGAAGAAATTCTCAGAAACAAATGAGAACAGAGATACAGCAGGTCGATATCTCTGAGTCAGTATAAAAGTGGTTCTAAGAAGAAAGTACATAACCGCTAGGTGACTTAAATACAGTTTAAGCCTGTGAAAGCTGAGATCAGAGTATCAACACTCAAAATCTGGAGAGAGTTGCCTCCTAGATGAATTCTTGCTATGTCCTCACATGATGGAAAGATATAGCAAATTTTTATGTGTTTCTTCTTTAAATGATACTAATTCCAATATGAGGGCCCCACTCATTTAAACCTAATGCTATGGTTTAGCCTGTGGATGTCCCCCAGAGGCCCATATCTTAGAGACTTGGTCAATGGGTTGGTGCTATTGGGAAGTGATGGAGCTTTAAGAGGTGGGGCCTAATGGGAGGTTTTTGGGTCATTTGATGTACCCTGGAAGGAGATGGTGGGAACCCGACCCTTCCTCTTGCTCTCTTTTGTTTCCTGGCCATGAGGTGACTGTTTTCCCTCAGCATGTGCTTTCACAAGCCCAAAGCAAAAAGGTCAACTGGTCATAGACTGAAACTCTAAAACCATGATAAAAAAATAAATATTTTCTCTTTAAAAAAAAAAGAAAGAAAGAAAATACATAGCATTGTCTAACTACATTAAAAAAATAGATCCCAAATAAATAAGCTTATGGTCCACCTCAAGGCCTTAGTAAAGGAAGGACAAACTAATTCCAAAATCAATAGAAGATAGCAAATAATAAAGATCAGAACCATAATTAGTGAAATAAGGATAAAAAACAAAACACACATAATCAATGCAACAATTTGTTTCTCAAAAAAAAAAAAATAATAAGATCAATAAACCATTAACCAAACAAAAGAAAGAGAGAGAAGACCCAAACAAAATTAGAGATGAAAAGGAGATATCTACACAGATACTTCTGAAATCCAGAGGATCATTAGAAACTATTTTGAAAATTTATATTCCAATAAACTAGAAAATTCAGAAAATAATGACAAATTTCTAGACATATATGACCTGCCCAAATTGAACTAGGAAGATACAGAAAACTTAACAGGACCAATATCAAGTAATGAAATGGAAACAGCAATTAAAAGTTTACCAACCAATAAAAGTCCAGAACCAGATGGATTCTTAGTTGAATTCTACCAGACCCTGAAAGAACTAACACCAGTTTTGAATTATTCAATGAAATTGAAAGGAAGACAATACTCATAAATATATACTATGAAACCAATATAACCTTGATATCAAAGCCAGACAAAGTTGCATCATGGAAAGAAAACTACAGACCATTTTCCTGATGAACATAGATGCAAAAATTCTTAATAAAATATTAGCAAACCACATTTAAAAACATATTAAGTATATAATACACCATGATAAGTGAGTTTCATCCCAGGGATGCAAGATTGATTCAACATACACAAATCAATAAATATAACTCACTACTTACATAGAATTAAGAATTAAGATGATCACATGCTCATCTCAGTAGATGCAGAAAAGGCCTCAAGAAAATACAACACTCATTTATGTTAAAAACACTGGAGAAACTAGGGATAGAGGAAACTTACTTCAATATTATAAAGGCTATGAATGACAAACCCAAGACCAAAATATCATACTGTACAGAGAAAAAAATGAAAGCCTTTACTCTAAAATCATAGACAAGACCAGGATGTTCACTCTCACCACTTCTATTCAGTATAGCTTTTGAAACTCTAACCAGAGCAGTCAGCTTAGAGAAGGAAATTATAGGGACATAATAAGAAAAGAAAAAGTGAAATTAAGTCTGTTTGCTGATGCCTTAATTGTATATCTAGAAGACCCAATAAATTCCACCAGAAGACTTTAGAACTGATAAGTGAAATCAGCAAAGTTGCAGGATACAAGATCAACATTCATAAATCAATAACTTCTATAAACAGTGATTCAGCTGGGGAAGAATAAGGAAAACCATCCTTCTCACAAATAGCCTCAAAAAAATTGGGAATTAATCCAACCAAGGAAGTTAAAGATCTCTAAAATGAAAACTATAGAATACTGAAGAAAGAAACTGAAGGATATCTTAGAAGATGGAAGGACCTTCCATGTTTGTGGATAGGCAGAATTAATATTGTCAAAATGGCCATACAACCAAAAGCATTATACAGATTCAATTCAGTCCCTGTCAATATACCATGACATTCTTCACAGAATGAGAAAAAAAAAATCCTTAAATAGTTTGGAAGAATAGGAGGCCCATAATAGCCAAAGAATTCTGAATAATAAGACTGATGCAGGAGGCATCACAATACCTGATCTCAAATTACTACAGAGCTATACTATCAAAATAGACATGATGATTAGTGGAACAGAATAGAAGACACAGGAACAAACCCATATATTTACAGTCATCTGATACTTGACAAAATTTCCAAAAATTTATGTTGGAGAAAAGATAGTTTTTAAACAAAAAGTGCTGAGAAAACTGAATATCTATATGTACAATGAAATGAGACCCCTATCTCTCACCCTGCACAAAAGTCAATTCAAAATATATCAAAGACTTAGGAATTAGACCAGAAAACTTGCAACTGCTAGAGAAAATATAGGGTCAACACCTCATCATATAGAAGGCACCGACTTCCTCAACAAGACCTCTAAAGTTCAATAAGTAAAACCAAGAATCAATAAGTGGGATGCCATTGAACTAAAAAACTTCTGTACAGTAAAGGAAATAATTAACAGCATGAAGAAACAATCTACAAAATGGGAAAAAATCTTTACCTCTTCCTCCTCTGACAGTGCATATATAATACATATAAAGAACTCAAAAATTCAACACCAAAAAACAAATAACCCAATGAATAAATGGGTGAAAGAACTAAACAGACATTTCTCAAAAGAAGAAACACAAATGGCCAACAAATATAACATATATATGAAAGAATGTTCAACATTTCTAGCAGCCAAGGAATGCTAATCAAAACTACCCTAATCACTCCAGTCAAAATGGCAATTTTCAAGAATAAAAATAATAATAATAAATACTGGCAAGGATATTGGGGAAAAGGTACACTGATACATTGTTGGTGGGACTGCAGGCTAGCACAACCACCCTTGAAAGCAGTGTGGAGATTCCTCAAAAAATAAGGGATGGAACCACCATATGACCCAGCTAGCCCACTCCTTGGTATTTACCCCAAAGAACTAGAATCAGCATACTCTAGTGATATAGCCACTTTAGTGTTTATAGCAACAAAATTCACAATAGCCCAATCATGGAATCGGCCCAGATTCCAATCAATACATGAATATATCAAGAAAATGTGGTATATATACACAATGGAGTTTTACTCACCCAGAAAGAATAACAAAATAATGGCATTTACTAGAAAATGAATGGAAATGTCAAACATCATGCTAAGTGAAATAAGTCAGACTCAGAAAATCAAGGATTGAATATTTTCTCTCATATGTGGAAGCTAGAGCAAAATAAGGGAATGAACGCAGTGGCGGCGGGGGGGGGGGTTCAATATCATAAATACAGAGACGATCAGGGGAATAGAAGGTGGAGAATGAGAGGGAAGGAGGAAGGATAGGAAAGGGGAGGAAATATGGAACAAACAACAAAATCATGTTATACCCCTATATAAATATACTAAAGGGAATTCACTTTTACGTATATGTAGAAAGTACCAATCAAAAATAAAGGAGTGAAAGGAAGATCAGTAAACAAAGGAGAATAGAGAGAAGGGCAAGGAGAGGAAAAGGGGGCTGGGAACTGAAATAAAATTCCTTGCATGTATGATTTTGTCTAAATGAAGCCAATTCATGAGGGAGGTGCTCCCACGAGCTAATCACTTCTTCAAGGTCCCACCTCTCAACATTGTTGTCGAGGGGAGTGGATTTTCCACACATGAATTTTCACTCAAACTATAGCACTCTCATTTCTTAGACATTGTTGAAACCCCAGCGGCCACCACAATATTTTTTTGTTTACGTATGTCAGTCTTTCAGATATTTGAAGACAGCTATTTTGTTTCCCTAGGATTATTTTTCCTTCTCTTGTGGAAACAATTTTAGCATCTATGTCAAAGGTCCCTAACATTACATAGTTTCTAGTTCCATAGCCCCTTAGTCACTGTTACCAACCCTCCCATGTACCTCAAAAAGCAGGCAAACTCCAGTACCATCCTCACTACCATCCTTCATGTGCTGGGACTGAGCTAGAAAACTGCAATGCTGACCTAAAACAGAGAAGACATGCCTTTCTAATCTACATGTAGTCCCAGCTGCCAGATGCTAGCAGTGTTCCCCCAAGGACAGTGGGGAGGGAGAACAAGTCTAAAGGGCTCCATGGGGATGAGAGACGTCAATGCAAAGCAAGGGTACGTTCCAGCTGCTGGAACTTCAGCAGTCTACTGAACAGAACAGATGTATTCCCAGGACATTTTCCCCTTGGGCCACATGAATTTTAGGATTGAAATATTTAGCAGAATAAAAATAGGTTCTGAATAAAATTAAATCTTATTGAAGATGAATAAATTTGGCTCTAATAGCCGAATAAAACATACTGCATTATCATTTGGTCAAATTTTAAATAAAGGAAACACTCTCATCAATCCCCTTTAAGCATTTTGGAGGAAAAAAAAAATTATTTGATTTTTCGGGTTTCTTACAAGCGATTTTTCTAAAGCAACACGAAGAACCATTCAAAACAAAAACATTATATTTAACTTCCAAATAGATTTTAAACTCCTTAAGGGCAAGAGTAGTTTTGTTTGTTTTGTTTTTCCTTTTGTTTTGTCCAATGATTGAATTCTCAAATTGGGTGCTTATTAGTATAAAGCTAATTAATGAATAAATGAAAATAGGTTTTAAGCACAGGCAATCACTTCTGATTAGTCTTCATTGTCTTTATTACTAGGTCTGTACAAATATCCAAAAATTTCAAACGATTCTTTGGACATTTCTCTTTCTCTCGTGTATCCCATAATACTGACAGGCAGCTTATAAATCATATTGAAAAGCCTCAAGAATTTCTGCATTCACAAAACAAGATGAAGACTTCATTTCTTTACCTAATCATCTCTTCTTGGTTTTCCTATTTTTGCTAGTAATTTTTCAAATTCATCCGTAATTTCTCTTAAATAACCTTCTGTTACTCTGATACAGCCTCTGATACAGCCATCTCCTTGTAGAACTTCATGAATGTTTTATTTGGGTTAGGCAGGGAATTTCCCAGCCTTTTTTTTTTTTTTTTCATTTATTCTTTCTTTCTTCTGTACTTGACCTCATTGTTTCAGTTTCTAGTAAGTATGTCATTTCCAGTAATAAGAAAGAATGACGTCACACGGCCTTAAATGCCATGCCTCATGAGGCATAGGACTGCTGGCCATACCTAAGGCTTTACATTCATAAAGCCTCTTGCAGAAGAAACTGTCAAAATGACATCGGCAGTGGTTGAATAATCTGAAATTTAAAATTAAAATACTTCCTAAGGGTGAGGTTAGGGAATGTTGACTTTAAGAGAAACACTTAGCAAAATGATAACTCCCTAGCATAATGTCATGTCTGATTTATGAACAGAAGATGACAGGTTGAGTCTTTACACTCTTAAGGACTCAGGGATGCAAAGTAAAGGATGCTCCTACTTAAGAGTAAATAGTATTTGAATTTTACTTAGGTGAATTGCCACACCCCTCAGCATTAGCCAGAAGACTCTCCTTTCGAACTGTAAACACAAAAACACTTTGTCACCTGGATATCTCTTCATATCTTTTATGTCACTAACTATAGTTAATTACTATTTTTCATGATAATCCTAATATGTGCATAAGTACAAGACATGAGTTTCTGCTCATTATTCTTTTTTAACCAAAGGAGATCACTCGTCTTTCTTAAAAGTCAAAAAAATCTTAACATTTTAATGCTGCAAAATTCTCTAGAGATTATATAGTTCAAAATCCTTCTTTTACAGAAGAAGTAACTGAGGCCCAAAGTTAAATGACTAGGCAACTATTATAGAGTGCAATTTCGATAGTTATGCAGCCTTAGAGCAACTCACTCATTGGCCCGCAAGTGACCTTGGTCTCTTCCACATGGTCTAAATTACCATTGGTCTTTCAGTACCTGGCACTTAAAGTACTTTTATCTGTTAATTCATAGGACTTAGATAAGTAGAATCATTCCCTTTTCTTCTGACATTGTTAAAATTGGAGGTGGAATGAAATAAACTTTATGAACTGAGCAAAATTTGGTTTTGAAATCCATTTGCACCTCTTTCTTATCCTGTTACTTTTTTCTTTCTTGGCCTCAGAGGACTCCTGAGCTTCTAAAATCTGTTCATAGCACTGATCCTTCTGGGATTTTTAATTCCCTGAAGCATCTCAAATCTTTCTTTCTAAATTATATCGCCAACAAACCAAACTTACCCAACACATGTCCTGCTTACTTGTGTAACCAGGCCAAGCTGTAGCAAAGAACGTTCCAGAGCCCACACCGCTTCCCCCAGTCATTCAAAATACTCCCTTATCTGTAACCAGTGAGTGTTTTAATACTGAAGCATGAGTAGGATGGGATAGGGCTACCCATACATAGTTTTAAATATCAACCCTTCAAATGGACTCATTCTAGAACAGCAATGACTTATGGGTAGGTAAGACCCTTTCCCTAAGCCCCTCCTCAGCATATCATCACAATTCTTAGAGTTATTTCCTTTGTCTGTCAACTACCTGGTTGCCTCTCACCAGAACCAACCAGCACCTTAACATACATCTATGTCAATGGCATAGAAGGTTTCAAGTGAGGAATATTTTAGTTCTTCATCCAGAAAGAGTCCGGGTATTTTCTCTGGCTAATCTAACAGTCAGAACATTCATGTGTCATTCATCCTTCTCAGTATTATTCTTTGTTTTGTCTGGTTTTGCAAGGTCCGCTGAAATTTCTTGATCTTAACAATGCATATAATTATTCTCACTTGTAACCTTGACAAAATAATTACAGTAAGCATTTCCTGAATGTTTGCAAAACAAATACTTTACATGCCTTGCCCTGTGTAATTATTTTAACAACACTTTGATCTATATGCCATTAACATCTCTCTGTCTGTTGATGTGGAAACTACTGGGTGTGATCTTGGGCACATTATTTGCCTTTCCTAATCTCTCTAAGGTGAGAATGACAACCATATGTACCTCAGTAGGGATGCAATGAAATAATCCACATAGGATGTGTATCATAGTGCCTAATATATAGTAAGTGCTCCATAAATGTTAACAGGTATTACATGACTTGTCCTGGGTGTTACAGTCAGTAAGTTGTGAAGTCAGGGACCCAAGCTAAGTAGTAGTTTCAGGTATAGTCCACTACCTGTAAAATAAAACTCATAGAGAACTTATAAATGGTGGTATGAAACAGGATTAACCCGGATTCTGAAGCATGAAAACAGTTATCTCATAATTGCTTTTCCCAAATGAACTTTGAGTCCTTAATTTTGCCATCTCCTTGAACATAGGGAAAATTCTGCAGCAGCAAACATTTACCTAACACATCCATCGTAAGTGCTGACATATGCATGTTATCAAAGGTAAACCTAAGTCCAAGACAAAATTGACAAAAAAATTATTCATGAATTCCATCTTTTAATTCAGCAGGGGTTCAAAAGTTTTAGGAGGCTAAGTTTTATAAAGGAAAAAGAAACAATCTATTACTGGCAAGTTTTCTATTAAAGTGGGATCTCCAGAAGTAAGGAGAATTTCTAATATGTCTTCAAATAAGTTGGCAGTTTTGGCTTGACTATATAAAGGCAAGAAGCATTTCGGGGATGTTTTGGAATGAGAATGGAGTGTCAGCTGTTTGGAGCAGAGGATTTTCTGTGACTGGTCATTTCCTAAAACAAGCAGGTTTGATAATGGCTGTTATAGTGAAAGATTCTCAATATTCACAAGTGATTCTCCTCACAACCCTATGAGTAAGACAGGGCAGTTTTTGTCAGTAAAGAAACGGTAGCTGATGAATTAAGGTTTCCTAAGCCACACCTTGTCTAGAATCTAGGTTTTTCTCATTTCTTGCTGATTGTTCTTTCCATCATGTCCTATTAATCTCCATAACTCTCTTAACAGTTTAGACACGCTTTGATGACAGGTAAACTAGCAATTCCTTATTTAATATGAATCAAAAGGTACTTCCACCACATGCCAGAGAAATGGCCTGGAAATCAATTAAACCACACTGACCATTAGAAGGGAGTTTACTTTCAGAATATGAAACCCCATGAATTGTTTTTATATAAAGAGTTTCTCCTGTTGACCTGTGGAAGAAAGATTTGCTAATCTAAATGATCTTTTGCCTCCTCTAAATATTTCCTACAACCATGTACAAACTGTGCAAGCACTATTCTTTTATACATAAGTGTACTTTATGTATAAGATGTATTTTTCTTATCTTTAACCTTTCCTGAGGCTTATTCTGCACTTCTTATTTCCTCTTCGACAGCTAAAGCTATTGAGTGAGAAAAAAAAAATCGTTATTGTAACTGGTAGAGTGGTCAGTTAAACACATAGGGACTTTTTTCTCTACCTACAGTTCCTTCTCCATTTTTGTAAAGACTAGCCTCAAGCAATTTCTCTGTGCTCAAAAATAGCATGACATAATGGAGAGCCCTGAGTGAATTGAGGTCATTTAGGTGCTGGAGCAACAGAGCAACTACTAGGCAACTTGCATAACCAGTTTTAGTGAATACTTTAAAAGTACATTTGCAAAGTTCATGTTTTATAACCTTTTGTGTCAAACAATTAGCCTTAGTAACTGTAGTAGAAAATTCAGTGCTTAGACTATGATCTCCATCACTTTGTTCTCTTTCTCTCCCCTATCTATGGTCTCACCAACGTAAAGATTATTAATACTGGCAAGTGAATGGAAAGAATTAAAGTCAACATTCCTAAGAAAATGTTATCCAGTTTCATTACTGGTAATTACTATAATTCATCTTTGGCAATGCAAATACATTTCTGGAAACTGTAAAGAAAATGCAGATTAATATTTATATTAGAAATCTATAAAGGAAGGCTAATATAACCTCTGAGGTTTTTTTAAACTCGTTTGCTCATTTTTTAGAAAGGAATATGATTTATAGTTTGCTTTTAGCATGCATCAAAGAAAAATAAGAAAGAAATTCCAAAGAAGCAAGACTGAAAAAGAAACTAAATCTTTTTTGTGATTAGTGTAGGCTGTTGAAGGGAGAAGAGAAAGGACCAATGAGACACCTGTTCCTAAAGCAGTGCTTAGTCGGCTACTGAGAGAAACAAGATGAACACTGAGGAGGAGACATCCCAGGAGCCAGCATGGCGGCTAGGAAGCACTGTGATCTCAAACATGCTGTGGATTGAAGAAGGGTAATGATACAGGCGATGGATTATACTTTAAGCATTTATCTATCTACTTACTTTTCTCCCTATATTATCATCTTTAAAATAATAGTGGTTTAACATTGCAATGAGCTTACTAGCTCAAAGGCTTTTATTTTATATAAAGTAAAAATGCATAGATAAATGATGTTCAAATCACGTAGGATGAGAAGAGGATTACAACTTAGGAATTCTAGAGAATAGTTTGAAAATTTAAGCCTTTCTTTTAGAATTAATAGTAGCAGCAGCAATTTGTCACCTGGTGGCAGTATATCTAGGTAGCAGGAAAATCTTTTTGAAAAATGATATTAACTTCTTGAAGTTAATAAGAATTTCCAAATTAGAATATGTGTCTAAAGAATTTTTAAGACATATTTTTGCCTGGTTTGAATGATAATGTAACTCTCTGGTGTCTTCCTTCATTGGTTTTATTTAAAAAAAAAATCAGTTAAATCTGAGAGTAGTACCATTATACTAACCTATCATAAAGCTTCAAGTGTGCCTACTTGGACTTAAATGAAAACCACAAAGTTATTTGAAGGTCAATTTGTAGAGCAGTTAACTGGATCATTAAACAACTACCTAATTTAATTATCATGAAAACTCAATTAACAGGGCTGTGAAATGGATGATTTGATTTAATCCATTTTGCAACTAAACTGAGTAGGCCATACGGCCCACATATTTATTGCTCAGTGAATGACCATTAAGACAAGCATGGAAATAATGAATATTGGACTCAGTTATGAAGACTATAACATAAAATTAACTATAAGGGTTTCCACTAGTAACCCAAAACTTTTTTTTAAAAGATCTTAAGGTTTTTTTTCTACATTACTTTTCTCATACCACAAAACCTATAAATCACAAGTTAAGGCAAAATTGTTGGAAATCTAGCATTAGGGTTGGCCTATTGCAGTGTTGCACAACTATAATTTCAACTCCCTGGGAGACTGAGGCAGGCAGGAAGATCACGTAAGTCCAGGAGTTTGAGGCTAGCCTGGGCAACATAATGAGAGCCCCCCTCAAAAAATAAGTAAATAAATACAATTAGACAATTTTATTAATATTGATTATATATTATAATTTATATATTATAAATTATAATTTAAAATATATCATGTAATTATATAGTTAAATATTGTGTAATAATACATAATATATCATAGATAATATATTGTAACAATACATTAGACATATCATGTATTACATATATCATATATAATATCTATATCAATACTAAAATGTACACTGATTATATACCAAATAATTACTATAATTCAAATACATACATATAGATTGAGAGAGAAAGAGCTGCCCACTGCAAGCTGGAGTACTAGGAAAAACGGGAATAGTTCAGTATGAAACTGAAGACCTAAGAACCAGAAGCACCATACTACAAACAGAAGTTGGATGTCCCCTCTCAAGCAGAAAATAAAATTCACCCTTTCACCACATTTTGTTCTATTCAAAACCTCACAAGATTGGTCTCCACCCATATTGGTAAGAGGGATCTTCTTTACTCAATCCATCAATTCAAATGCTAATCTTTTCTACAAACACCTACACACCAGCATGCCAAAAGAGTGTTTTATGAGCTATCTGGGCATCACTTAGCCCAGTCAAGTTGACACATAAATTGACCATCTCACCTACCTTAGAATTATTTTTTTTAGATTTAAAATTCCAAATTCCTCAAACTGTCTCTCATCAGGTAGTATCTATACCTCTATAATTTTCTTGGATGATAATAGAGAATTGAACACAACATTCCAGATGTAGATTTATCAGCCTAATTAACTGAAGAATAATGAACTTCTAATTTATATTAGTCAGTTTTTCATTGCTGTGACCAAAAGACCTAATAAGATTCCAACTTAGAGGAGGAAAAGTTTATGTTGGGCTCACTGTTTCAGAGGTTCAGTCCATGGTCAGTTGACTCCATACCTCTAGGCCAAAGATGATGAAAACCATCATGGCAGAAGTTGTGGTGGAAGAAACCTGTTCAGTTCATGACAGCCAGAAATCAGAGAGAACTTCACTCAAAAGGAACAAAATATGAACCCCAAGAGCATGCCCCCAGTAACCTACCTCCTCTAGCCACACCTACCTGCCTACACTTACCACCCAGTTAATGCATTTAGGTGAATTAATCCACTGATAGGTTACAGCTCTTGTAACCTAAACCGATTATTTCACCTGTGAACATTCTTACAGTGTCTCACACATGAAGGACACTTGTATCCAAACTATAACAGGCCACTTTGGTTTAGTTTTAGATTTTTACAAAATAATAGATTTCATTTCACTATAAAGAGATTCATGGTGAAACAGATGACAAAATAATTAGGCATTTTTAAATTATTTCCATTTTCTACTGTGACCATTGGAAGAGACATTGCACACATTTACTCAATTATCTTTGTTGTTTGGATCATCTACTGTAATGTTATGGGTGTTTACATTCTTTGTGGTTTTTTTTTACTGCATTGGAAAACTACAGAACATTACTTATACAATTTATTAAATAACATAAAATAATATTCATTTGTTAATTCATTGCAAAATTCCAAACTGAAGTCATGTAGGTATTGTTGATAAATGCTCATAGGTCTGTCTCACATTTTTGCCAAAACTTTCTCTAGCTTATTTACTTTTCCAAAAAGTAGAGATAACACATTGGTTCTAATATCTGCTTTGTTCCTTTAGCTTGCTATTACCATGCTCACACAAAAAATATAAAATAATCTGTAGAATTCTAAGGTCACTGCTTAAATTATTTAGGATTTTCCTCACTCTTTTACACACCTTTTTTAAGCAATTGAATTCATTGACTTGTTTCTCCTGCAAAACTTAAGCATATTCAGTCTTGCTCATTTCCTCCGACAGTTCCCCAAGTAGATTTTTAAAATTTGTTCTAATTAGTTATACATGACAGTAGAATGCACTTTAACACATCATACATAAATGGAATATAACTTCTCATTCTTCTGGTTGTACATGATGTAGGATCACACCAATAGTGTAGTCATATATGAACATAGGGTATTAATTTCCAATTTATTCTACTATCCTTCCTACTCCCATATCCCCTTCCCTCCCTTCACTCCCCTCTGTCTAATCCAAAGTAACTCTATTCTTCCCTAGCACCACCTGCCCCTTATTGTGAATTAGCATCTGCATATCAAAGAAAACATTTGGCCTTTGGTTTTTTGGGATTGGCTTAATTTGCGTAGCATGATATTCTCCAGCTCCATTTATTTACCAGCAAATGCCATCATTTAGTTCTTCTTTATGGCTGAGTACATTGCATATATGTACCACATTTTCTTTATCCATTTATCTGTTGAAGGACACCTAGGCTGGTTCCATAGCTTAGCTATTGTGAATTGAGCTGCTGTAAGCACTGATGTGCCTGTGTCACTGTAGTATGCTGACTTTAAGTCCTTTGGGTATAGACCAAGAAGTGGAAGATGGGTCAAATGGTGGTTCCATTTTCTAAGGAATCTCCATACCACTTTCCATAATATTTGCACCAATTTGCAGTTCAACCAACAATGTATGAGTGTACC
The DNA here is from genome assembly GCF_902686445.1 of Sciurus carolinensis. Lineage (NCBI taxonomy): Eukaryota > Metazoa > Chordata > Mammalia > Rodentia > Sciuridae > Sciurus > Sciurus carolinensis. The sequence continues at coordinate 50,868,231 of NC_062221.1, forward strand.
TTTTCCCCACTTTAGTTTTAAAGTATCTTCTTGAACTTATCACCTAGAACTTATGTTTGTATATACTTTCTAATATATCTGTATCTAAATGTTGGCTCACAATGAGTTTGCTGACAATTGAAACCTTTTTTTTTTGTTTAATTTATTTTTATTGTAAACAAATGGGATACATGTTATGTTGTTTCTGTTTGTACATGCAGTAACAGCATACCATTTGCCTAATCATACAATTACATAGGGTAATGATGTTTGAATCATTCTCTTATTTTTTCCTTCCCTCCCACCCCTCCCACCACTCTTTAAGCACTATACAGTCCCTCCTTCCTACATTCTTGTCTCCCTCCCACACCCCATTATGTGTCATCATCCACTTATCAGTGAGATCATTCGTCCTTTGGATTTTTGAGATTGGCTTATCTCACTTAGCATGATGTTCTCCAATTTCATCCATTTACCTGCAAATGCCATAATTTTATTATTCTTTATAGCCAAGTAATATTCCATTGTATGTATGTGTGTGTGTATATATATATATATATATATATATATATATATATATATATACCACAGTTTCTTTATTCATTCATCAATTGAAGGACATCTAGGTTGGTTCCACAGTCTGGCTATTGTGAATTGAACAGCAATGAACATTGATGTGGCTGTATCTCTGTAGTATGCTGATTTTAAGTCCTTTGGGTATAGGCCAAGGAGAGGGATAGCTGGGTCAATGGTGAGTCCATTCCAAGTTTTCTAAGGAATCTCCAGACTGCTTTCCAGAGTGGCTGCACTAATTTGCAGCCCCACCAGCAATGTATGAGTGTACCTTTTTCCCCACATCCTCGCCAACACCTATTGTGGCTAGTATTCTTGATAATCTCCATTCTAATTGGGGTGAGATAGAATCTTAGGGTAATTTTGATTTGCATTTCTCATATTACTAAAGATGGTGAACATTTTTTCATATGTTTGTTGATTGCTTGTAGATCTTCTTCTGTGAAGTGTCTGTACATATCCTTAACCCATTTGTTGATTAGTTTATTTGTATTCTTCGTGTAGAGTTTTTTTTTTATTGTATACAAATGGGATACATGTTGTTTCTCTATTTGTACATGGAGTCAAGGCATACCATTTGTGTAATCATATGTTTACATAGGGCAATGTTGTTTGATTCATTATTTTTTTCCCTTCCCCCAACCCCTCCCACCCCTCTTTTCCCTCTATACAGTCCTTCTTTCCTTCATTCTTACCACACTCCTTATCCCTAACCCAAAACCTAACCCTAACCCTAATGCTAACCCCTCCCACCCCCCATTATATATCCTCATCCACTTATCAGCGAGATCATTCGTCCTTTAGTTTTTTGAGATTGGCTTATCTCACTTAGCATGATATTCTCCAATTTCATCCATTTGCCTGCAAATGCCATAATTTTATCATTCTTCATGGTGGAGTAATATTCCATTATATATATATGCCACAGTTTCTTTATCCATTCATCAACTGAAGGGCATCTAGGTTGGTTCCACAATCTGGCTATGGTGAATTGAGCAGCAATGAACATTGATGTGGCTGTATCTCTGTAGTATGCTGATTTTAAGTCCTTTGGGTATAGGCCAAGGAGTGGGATAGCTGGGTCAAATGGTGTTTCCATTCCAAGCTTTCTGAGGAATCTCCACACTGCTTTCCAGAGTGGCTGCACTAATTTGCAACCCCACCAGCAATGTATGAGTGTTCCTTTTTCCCCACATCCTCGCCAACACCTATTGTTGCTTGTGTTCTTGATAATCTCCATTCTAATTGGGGTGAGATGGAATCTTAGGGTGGTTTTGATTTGCATTTCTCTTATTACTAGAGATGTTGAACATTTTTTCATATATCTGTTGATTGCTTGTACATCTCCTTCTGTGAAGTATCTGTTCATTTCCTTAGGCCATTTGTTGATTGGATTATTTGTATTCTTCGTGTAGAGTTTTTTGAGTTCTTTATAGATTCTGGAAATTAGCGCTCTATCTGAAGTATGGTTGGCAAAGATATTCTACCACTCTGTAGGCTCTCTCTTCACATTTCTGATAGTTTCCTTTGCTGAGAGAAAGCTTTTTAGTTTGAATCTATCCCAGTTGTTGATTCTTGCTTTTATTTCTTGTGCTATGGGAGTCCTACTAAGGAAGTCTGATCATAAGCCAACAAGTTGAAGATTTGGACCTACTTTTTCTTCTATAGGATGCAGGGTCTCTGGTCTGATTCCGAGGTCCTTGATTCATTTTGAGTTGAGTTTTGTGTAGGGTGAGAGATAGGGGTTTAATTTCATTCTGTTGCATATGGTTTTCCAGTTTTCCCAGCACCATTTGTTGAAGAAGCTATCTTTTCTCCATTGCATATTTTTGGCACCTTTGTCTAGTATGAGAAAATTGTATTTATTTGAGTTTGTGTCCATGTCCTCTATTCTGTACCATTGATCTACCTGTCTATTTTGGTACCAATACCATGCCGTTTTTGTTACTATTGCCTTGTAGTAGAGTTGAAGGTCTGGTATTGCGATACCCCTGTTTCACTCTTGCTACTGAGGATTACTTTAACTATTCTAGGTTTTTTATTCTTCCAGATGAATTTCATAATTGCTTGCTCTATTTCTGCAAGGTACATCATTGGGATTTTAATTGGAATTGCATTGAATCTGTATAGCACTTTAGGTAGTATGGCCATTTTGACAATATTAATTCTGCCTATCCAGGAACATGGGAGATCTTTCCATCTTCTAAGGTTTTCTTGAATTTCTTTCTTTAGTGTTCTGTAGTTCTCATTGTAGAGGTCTTTCACCTCTTTTGTGAGATTGATTCCCAAGTATTTTATTTTTTTCGATGCTATTGTGAATGGGGTAGTTTTCCTAACTTCTCTTTCTGAGGATTCATCACTTATGTATAAAAATGCATTGGATTTATGAGCATTGATCTTGTAACCTGCTACTTTACTGAATTCACTTATGAGTTCTAAAAGTTTTCTGGTGGAATTTCCAGGTTCCTCTAAATATATAATCATGTCATCAGCGAACAGGGATAGTTTGAGTTCTTCTTTTCCAATTCGTATCCCTTTAATTTCTTTGGTTTGTCTAATTGCTCTGGCTAGAGTCTCAAGGATGATGTTGAATAGAAGTGGTGAAAGAGGGCATCCCTGCCTTGTTCCAGTTTTTAGGGAGAACGCTTTCAGTTTTTCACCATTTAGAATGATATTGGCCATGGGCTTAGCGTAGATGGCCTTTATAATGTTAAGGAATGTTCCCACTACCCCAATTTTTTCTAGTGTTTTGAGCATGAAGGGATGCTGTATTTTATCAAATGCTTTTTTCTGCATCTATTGAAATAATCATGTGATTCTTAACTTTAAGTCTGTTGATATGGTGAATGACATTTATTGATTTCCGAATGTTGAACCAACCTTGCATCCCTGGGATAAAACCCACTTGATCGTGGTGCACTATCTTTTTAATATATATTTGTATGCGATTTGCTAAAATTTTGTTGAGAATTTTTGCATCGATGTTCATTAAGGATATTGGTCTGAAATTTTCTTTCCTCGATGTGTCTCTGTCTGGTTTAGGTATCAGAGTGATATTGGCTTCATAGAATGAGTTTGGGAGGGTTCCCTCCTCTTCTATTTCATGGAATACTTTGAGGAGTATTGGAATGAGCTCTTCTTTAAAGGTTTTGTAGAACTCGGCTGAGAACCCATCTGGTCCCAGACTTTTCTTTGTTGGTAGACTTTTGATGACCTCTTCTATTTCATTGCTTGAAATTGATTTATTTAAGTTGTATATGTCCTCCTCGTTCAGTTTAGGTAATTCATATGTCTCTAGAAATTTGGTGATGTCTTCGAGGTTTTCTGTTTTGTTGGAGTACAGATTTTCAAAATAGCTTCTAATCATGTTTTGTATTTCACTCGTGTCTGTTGTGATGTTTCCTTGTTCATTCCGAATTTTAGTAATTTGAGTTTTCTCCCTCTTTCTCTTTGTTAGTGTGGCTAAGGGTTTATCAATTTTGTTTATTTTTTCAAAGAACCAACTATTTATTTTGTTAAATTTTCCAGTTGTTTCTTTTGTTTCAATTTCATTGATTTCGGTTCTGATTTTAACTATTTCCTGTCTTCTATACTTTTGGTATTGGTCTGCTCTTCTTTTTCTAGGGTTTTGAGCTGTAGTGTTAAGTTGTTTATTTGTTGATTTCTACTTCTTTTGTTGAATGCACCCCATGAAATAAATCTTCCTCTAAGTACTGCTTTCATAGTGTCCCAGAGATTTTGATATGATGTGTCTTTGTTCTCGTTTACTTCTAAGAATATTTTTATTTCCCTCCTGATGTCTTCTGTTATCCATTCATCATATAATCTCCAGGTATTGGAGAAGTTTCTGTTTTTTATTCTGTCATTTATTTCTAATTTCAATCCATTATGATCTGATAGAGTACAAGGTAGTATCTCTATCTTCTTGTATTTGCTAACAGTAGCTTTGTGGCCTAAAATATGGTCTATTTTAGAGAAGGATCCATGTACTGCTGAGAAGAAAGTGTATTTGTTCTTTTTTGGATGGTATATTCTATATATGTTGGTTAAGTCTAAATTGTTGATTGTGTTATTGAGATCTATGGTTTCTTTATTCAATTTTTGTTTGGAAGATCTATCCAGTGGTGAGAGAGGTGTGTTAAAATCACCTAGTATTATTGTGTTGTGGTCTATTTGATTTCTGGAATTGAGAAGGATTTATTTGACGTACGTGGATGAGCCAATGTTCGGGGCATAGATATTTATGATTGTTATGTCTTGCTGATTTATGCTTCCCTTAAGCAGCATGTAATGTCCTTCTTTATCCCTTCTGACTAACTTTGGCTTGAAGTCCACATTATCTGAAATGAGGATGGATACTCCAACTTTTGTGCTGTGTCCGTGTGCATGATATGTTTTTCCCCATCCTTTCACCTTTAGTCTATGGGTATCTCTTTATATGAGATGAGTCTCTTGCAGGCAGCATATTGTTGGATTTTTCTTTTTAATCCAATCTGCCAGTCTATGTCTTTTGATTGATGAGTTCAGGCCATTAACATTCAGGGTTATTATTGTGATATGATTTGTATTCCCAGTCATTTGACTCATATTTGTTTTTTGATATGATTTGGTTTCTCCTTTATTTGGCTATTCCTTTAGGCTAGCGCCTCCTGTTGCTGATTTGCATCATTGTTTTTCATCTCTTCCTCATGGAATATTTTGCTGAGAATGTTCTGTAATGCTGGCTTTCTTTTTGTAAATTCCTTTAGCTTTTGTTTATCATGGAAGGATCTTATTTCATCGTCAAATTTGAAGGTAAGTTTTGCTGGGTATAAGATTCTTGGTTGGCGTCCGTTTTCTTTCAGGGCTTGGTAAATGTTGTTCCAGGCCCTTCTAACTTTTAGGGTCTGGATTGAAAAAATCTGCTGATATTCTTATTGGTTTCCCTCTGAATGTAATTTGATTCTTTTCTCTTGCAGCCTTTAAAATTCTGTCTTTATTTTGTATGTTAGGTATTTTCATAATAATGTGCCTTGCTGTGGATCTGTTGTAATTTTGTATATTTGGAGTCCTATAAGCCTCTTGTAGTTGGTTTTCCATTTCATTCTTCAGATTTGGGAAATTTTCTGATATTATTTCATTGAATAGATTGTTCATTCCTTTGGTTTGTTTCTCTGTGCCTTCCTCAATCCCAATAATTCTTAAATTTGGTCTTTTCTTGATGTCCCATAGTTCTTGGATATTCTGTTCATGATTTCTTACCATCTTTTCTGTTTAGGCAACTTTATTTTCAAGATTAAATATTTTGTCTTCATTGTCTGAGGTTCTGTCTTCCAAGTGGTCTAGTCTTTTGGTGATGCTTTCCATTGAGTTTTTTATTTGATTTATTGTTGCCTTCATTTCAAGGATTTCCATTTGGTGTTTTTTTTGTTTTGTTTTGTTTTTTTTGAGAATTTCTATCTCCTTGTTGAAATGATCCTTTGCTTCCTGCACTAGCTCTTTCAGCTTATTGGTATTATCATTCATTGCCTGCATTTGCTCTCTTATCTCATCCTTTGCTTAACGAATCATCTTAATCATGTATAATCTGAAGTCCTTTTCTGACATTTCTTCTAACATACTGTCATTGGATTCTATTAATATAGAATGTAGATTTGTTTGGATCATTTTCTTCCCTTGTCTTTTCATGTTGTTATGTATCTTCCCCTCTAGCAGTGCAGATCTGGGTTATTGCAGATTTCCACCTATAGGCTTATAGTGGCCCTATAGGTTTCCAAAACACTTTCTTTAAGGGGAGATCAATATTTGCAGTGCCCAATTCAGACACTATGCAATCCTAGACCAAATAGCCCCTATGAGGACAATAACAAAATTGTCATAATAAACAGAATGAGTTCAAATATTATCTTCAGTAAAACAAACAGATTTGCAATAAGGTCTGCAGTTTCAAATGGAGGACAAAGAGGATGCAGAGGGATGTAGAATGTGGCTGTTAATGGGATAAGAAAAGAATATACAGAAGTTCTAGATAATAGAAAGTGTGAGAGTATAATCAAAAGAAATTGGATGTTAGCATGCAAAAAAGGGAGAAAGAGACACTGAGGGAACAGGTAAACAAAAAGAAAAGAGAGGAAGAAAAGTAAAGAAATAAAAACTTGAACTTTTTCAATAAGGAGAAAAAAGAAAATCTACAGTATAATAGTCATATAGTAACGAAACCTCCCAGAGTTTGGTGGCCTGATGCATAAGAGGTACCTGACAATGAGCTTCAAGCTTCCAGTAGGCATCTCAGGATGGGATTTGCCCCACCTAAAGATTGGAGCTACAGCTTCCAGGATTATCCAGGATTTTCCATGATGGCCGCTCTGGCTTCCAAATGTGTTGGCAAATGGGGAGCTGCAGCTCAGGAGGTCCTGGAGGCAGGATGTGGTTGGTCAAGCAGGGATCCTGGAAGTTGGGTGTGTTTGGTGTGGTTGTGGGATCCTGGAGGCTGGTTGGGATCAGTCAGTCTGGGGTCCTGGTGATAGGGCACAGTCAGTTGATCTGAGGGTCCTGGCAACAGGGAGCAGTCAGTTGATGTGTGGGCCCCAGAGGCAGGGAGTGATCGGTCAGTCTGAGGGATCCTTGAGACACGGCTCAGTCAGTCCAGCCAGGGGTCCTACGGGGCCTGGTTGTTGTCTCAAAATGACGGCAGCCACGTGTAATCAAACCTGCAGGTACTGTAACAGTGAACTTCTGGGCAACAGCAGGCAGCTGGTGCTCCCCTGGCGGTCGGCGATCTGGTGGTTGGCGATCAGTTTGCTGACTGTTGTCGGACGATTGGGAGGTGAATCTCGTGTGTTGGGTGATAGATAGGTGTAAGGCAGGCGATGGAGAGGCGAGAGGCAGGCCAAATGGCCGAAACCTCTTTTTATGGCAGATATTTTTCCTTCTATATTTGAATACCTCTTTGTTTTAACTATGTATCTCTACACAATTGTGTATTAATTCCAATTAATCTCCTTTTTTTTTTTTGCCTATAATCCAAACTGCTCAAAGATTTCTTAAATCAGTTCTGAAATTTGATATATTTGCTGTCTTTTCCAGATTAGATCACTTCAAATTGAACTCAATCACCTCTTATGTTTTCAGGTCACTGATAAAAATTATAAGAACAGGACAAGGTCACAGCTCTGCAGTTTGTCATTTACAACACCCCTCCAGGCTGATATTAATCCATCAACCAATTCACTTTGTGCACTATGCAATGGGGTAAGAGATAAACACCTACTCACTGGTATTTTTAATTAGTGTAAATTCTGCTGTGTTTTGTGGAGGATTAGAGTATGAATAGTTAAAAAGTTTACGTACTGGTTGTTTACAAGATGATAGATGGACCAATACTTTTTGTTCATAGTTTTGTACGTATATTTTGCATTAGAAAACATATTAAAAGTACACTGAAACCTGTGTCTTTACATTTTTATGTAGGATGAGGTTGAGGTTATTAAAGTAAAAACAATGAATTGATTTAAAGAAAAAATTTAAGTAGATACAAATGCAGATGGTGTATAAATATGGAAAACTATGAAGGTGTTAAGTAAATAATTGAAATTAGGCATAGAGTTTTGTAGTTTTCAACTCACAAATATATTATTTGACACTCAAAACCACAACAGGGAGCCCATGTGAGACCTCATCCAATACCTTACAGAAAACTAAGACACTGTTCTCCTTAAGTTTCATGAAAATGAGGAAAGAGTTTCAGATAATTTTTCTTCTAAGCAAATTTTTACAGATTCCTAGAAATCAACATCTGCCTCTAATCCTTTATGGACGTAGGCAGAGTGAAAATAGAACAATGGAATACATTTTTCAGTGTTTCTTCCTAAAGTGCTCACAAACCATCTGTCTAATAATATGCTCTGCATTTGTGTGAGACCTCACACTTGAGAGTCCATGATTTCTTAGATAAACTCTCATGCCCACTATGAAAATTGTGACAGTTGCCTATCTCTAGTTTATTAATACCTCTACTAGCCGAAAATTAGTTAGCAATAGCTTCCAAATCCAGATGGAATTGTTTTGTTACTCTAGAATGCATGTATTTCATTTGACCCTACCACCTTGAATTAGATTGCCTGCATGCCTTCATCAATGAGTCAATAAACATTTTGAAAATTCACTAAGTGACGAGCAATGTTTAAAATTGTTTCCCCTGGGAAATTCAGGGTTTATTAGGGAGACAGATGTATAAGTAAATATAGGCTTATTTACAACATGACAAGTGCTATATGTACAAAATACTATGTGGATACAGAAGAGAATCTGTCCTTCTTAGCATAACTTTGAAAAGGGGTATATGAGTGGGTGAGTCTTACAGGTAATCTTACATACCTAAAGAGGAGTATTTGCACCAAAGGACTAATAAATTCAATGTTCAGGAAATAATTGAGAAGTTTGGAAAAGGTGGATCTCAAAAATCATGAAGGGAATAAAGGTAAAATGAAAGAAATTTTGAAAATATACCACAAGGGAACCTCGTGCACCATAGTAATAAGGCTGAGCTTAACCTACACATCATAGAGAGTTTTTAAAAATGTTCTCAAGCAGGAGAATGACAAAGTTTATTTTTAGAAGGATAACTTGTGAAAGTAAAATGTTGTTCTTTTTATTGGACCGGAGGGAAGAATATGGATACCCAGCAGTGGGAAAACTTTGGAAGAGGCTGCTGAGATTGTGCAGAGGAAAGATCATGAGGGCCAGAATCAAGCAGCATTGCCTATCTCCAGTCTCTTGACACTTCTACTAGTTCAGAATTCTACTTTGAGTTTCATTTCATCAGCATGTTCTTCTCCTTCTACTTTAATAATTACTTTGGATAGAGGAGACAAAAACAAAATTGGGAAGTAATTCTGCTATGTCTCTCTATCACCCAATGAAATGTCACCCAATTTTTTGTTTGTTCTAGAGATATACCAAATATTGAACATCCAGAAGCTAGTTTTCTTAGCATCTTCCACACATTTTAGACTATGCTAGGCTTTTATCTTTCCTGATACCAGTGTTATAGTTTTCTGTTAACATTTGTACTTGAATTTTGTTGTGTACATATGCCAAAATTTGTCTGATTCTCTTCACAATGTGTCCGTCTCCTTTATATTTGCTAATAGCATTCCCAAATTTTAGGTAGAAACTCAGGTATCTAGCATAAATTTTGCTTTTCCCATCCTCCATTATAACTAGGTATGACCATCTGTCTAAATTTAGCCAAGGAAAGTAAAAAACACAAATATGTACAAATTCAGAGTACTTTATGAGGTAGAGACATGCCCTTCTTCCCTTCCTCCTTCTTGATGGCTGGAATGTAGAAAGTAATGGCTGTACTTCTAGAACAATCATTTGGGGTCCTAAGGTGAATTTGAGGCTGGTGTTTATGCAGCAAAGTCACAAGTAAAGTTGGGTTCACAGACATCAGTTCTGCACTACCCACCTCCAGTACCTCTGAGTGTCTATCCTGTTATCCACCTACTATGACTTCAGATTCTTAGCAACTGAAACTAATCTGAATATGGCACCCCTTATTTTAATTTTTAAGTTCTTCTTCCTTCTTTCTAAAGATCATATTAATTATAAAGGTAAGTAAACACATCACTGGCACCCTTCCTTTATATCACCTAATTCTTATGTGATCACATAGTTTCATTTGGTGCTTTCTCTTTTCTTCCTCATTGCTTTATTGAGGTAAAATTGAAGTACAAAATAATGCACATATTTGAAGTATGCAATTTTGTCAGTTTTGACATATATATGTAACCAATACAATCAATATAAAAGCATTTCCTACTTTTTCTTCTATAACATGCAAGGTCTCTGGTCTGATTCCAAGGTCCTTAATCCATTTCGAGTTTAGTTTCGTGCATGGTGAGAGATAAGGGTTTAGTTTCATTCTGTTGCATATGGATTTCCAATTCTCCCAGCACCATTTGTTGAAGAGGCCATCTTTTCTCCATTGCATATTTTTGGCACCTTTGTCTAGTATGAGAAAATTGTATTTATTTGGGTTTGTGTCTGTGTCCTCTATTCTGTACCATTGATCTACCTGTCTATTTTGGTACCAATACCATGCCGTTTTTGTTACTATTGTTTTGTAGTGGAGTTGAAGATCTGGTATTGCGATACCCACTGCTTCACTCTTTCTGCTAAGGATTGTTTTAGCTATTCTGGGTTTCTTATTCTTCCAGATGAATTTCATAATTTCTTGCTCTATTTCTGTAAGGTATGTCATTGGGATTTTAATTGGAATTGCATTGAATCTGGATAGCACTTTTGGTAGTATGGCCATTTTGACAATATTAATTCTTCCTATCCAAGAACATGGGAGATCTTTCCATCTTCTAAGGTTTTCTTGAATTTCTTTCTTTAGTGTTCTGTAGTTCTCATTGTAGAGGTCTTTCACCTCTTTTGTGAGATTGATTCCCAAGTATTTTATTTTTTTCGATGCTATTGTGAATGGGGTAGTTTTCCTAATTATTCTTTCCAAAGATTCATCACTTATGTATAAAAATGCATTATCACTTTTTTAAAAAATTTGAAATCACGAAAATGTGGTGTGTATATATACATCTATGTGTGTGTGTGTGTGTGTGTGTGTGTGTATAAATATATATATATATATATATATATATATATATATATATATATATATAATGGAATATTACCCAGCTTTAAGGAAGAATGAAATTATGGCATTTGCTGGTAAATGAATAGAGTTGGAGAATATCATGCTAAGCAAAATAAGCCAATCCCAAAAAACCAAAGACCAAATGTTTTCTCTGGTATGCAGATCCACAATAAGGAGGGAGTGCTAGGAAAGAATAGAGTTACTTTAGATTAGGCAGAGGGGAGTGAAGGGAGGGGAAGGGGTATGGGGGTAGGAAGGGTAGTAGAGTAAAACAGACTGTTACCTCATGTACATATATGACTGCATGACCAATGTGATCCTACAACATATACAATCAGAAAAATGAGAAATTATACTCCATTTTTGTATGATTTATCAAAATGCATAAATGCATTCTACTGTTGTATATAACTAATTAAAACAAATTTAAAATTAATAAAAATATTTGAAGTCATGCAGACTGTTTCTTGTTTGATTTATTACATTAAAAATTAGTCACCTTAAGATATATAGAACACCACCCCCAAATATCATCTATTTGAAAATTAAATTGCAAACTTATAAATATCTCAGAGATCAGGAAGGAAAGTACAAGAAAAGAAAGTAAAAAGTGCTTTGAACTAATTGATAATAAAATCTTAAAATATCAGGATCTCTGGGATAAAACAGTACTCAGATGAACATTTATAACTTAAAGTACTTGTTTCAGAAAGAAACTAGAGTAACAAATTACTTTCAAATTATGTACAAAGAAAGAAAAAATAAGAGTAGGAACAGAAATATATGAAATAGAAAAGAAATGATACAGCTAAAATTTTATAAAAAATAAACACATCTGATCAATAAAAAAGCAAGAACATAAAAATTATCATTAATGGAAAGGGAGTTATCAAAATAACACTGCAGACACTACAAATATGTTAAGGTAATATTAACAATTGTATGCCAACATATGTGATAGCTTACATAACATGGTCTATATTAGAGAAGGATCCGTGTGCTGCTGAGAAGAAATTGTATTCAGTCATTGATGGATTAAATATTCTATATATGTCTGTTAAGTCTAAATTATCAAATTTATTTTTTACTTCTATAGCTACTTTATTTAGTTTGTTTGGAGGATCTATATCCAGTGGTGACAGAGGTATGTTAAAGTTACCCAGTGTGATCTATTAGATTCTTGAAATTGAGAATTATTTGTTTGATGTATGTAGATACTCCATTGTTTGGGGCATAAATATTTGTGATTATTATGTCTTTTTGATGTGTAATTCCCTTAAGTATGAAATGGTCTTCATTGTCCATTGTAATTAACTTTGGTTTAAAGTCCACTTTATCTGATGTGAGGATAGAAACCCCTGCTTGTTTACACAATTCGTGTGATATCCCATCTTTTCACCTCAGTCTGTGGATAGCTTTGCCTATGAAATGAGTCTCTTGGAGACAGCAGCATATTGTTAGGTCTTGTTTTATTCCACTCTGCTAATCTATGTCTTTTGATTGTGAGGTTAAGCCATTTACATTTGGTATTAACATAGTTAGTTCTCTGAGTGCTTTTTTATTCCTTCAAAGAGAAGGCAGTGAAGTAAGTTTCCAGTGCAAATTTAATATGATTGATAAGAAATAACTGCTTGAAGATGTGTAAGTGTGAAAGACTTTAAATAACAGTGACCATGTCGTTCGGGATTTTGTAAAACCAAAAGAAGGCAATCAAAGAATGTGGGGCTCACTAAATCATGCTAAGTGAGGACAGCTTTTATTGATTGATATATAAAGGGTATTTATACTAAGTGTTTTACATTTTTTGCCTTGTTTAATGCTCATAGCCACTATAATAAAAATTTTACAGATGGAGAAACTGAGGTTCAGAATGGTTAAATAATTTGCCCAATATAACACAGAAAATTAGCAGTGGAGCCAGACGTGAGTCCAAACAGTCTGGATTTAGAACTTCTTTCTTATAATGCAGATTTGAGTTTTTAGAAAACCTAGGTAGGCTCCCTTGACCAGTGACTTTAAAAGAAAGGGTAGATCAGTAATAATGACTGGCTTTCAAATGACATGTTGACTTTGCAATGGGAGATTAATGTTATGAAGGAGAAAAGGAAATCACCAAGGTTTTCAAGGTGGCAGAATAGAGGAGGTAGCTTTCCTGACTGATCCATGGAGTGAAACCAGGTAAGCAGACAGACAGCTTCTCAGCAAAGTGGGTGAACAACAACAACCAAAAAAAAAAAAAAAAAAAAAAAACAAGGGAACTTTACTGAAATTTAAAACTGAACATTCAAAGCAGATCAGGGACTCAGGAGATTAGATGTAATATAATAAGGAAGACATCCCCAGTGGCACAGCCACTGATATGGCCAAGCCAGAAACACCAGCCAGAGCAACCCCTCTGTGAGCACAGTGGAGGGATAAGGGAAAATTAAAGGAATCCTCACTTTTGGGAGGCCTGGAATGTGTCTGGTTATGAGGAGCATTTAGAGATCAAGGACATTGCCCAGCAAACCTGAAAGATGAGCTGCACAATATCCATGTGAGGTGAAAGAAGCCACACTCTCTCCAGTCAGTGTGCAGAGGACTAAGGAAGGAACCATTTTGCAAAGACTTCAAGGGGACCGACAGTTGAGGGGACTGATTCCTGGAAGAACGGAGTTTGGCCCAATATCAGGCCCAGTAAACACACACCTAGCTCTCTCCCTCTCCCTCTTCAATCCAGCTTCTTGCAGGACCAGCTGGGAGAGACGAATCTGGCCAGGAACTCAGAAGGGTGGGAGTGGGAGAGAGTATTTGGAGCCTGCACCTGAGAACAGGAAACGTGGAGTCTGAAGGTGACAGAGGGAACTAAGAACTGGGTGGAACCCGGGGGGAGATCCCTGGGGTATAGTCTACCAGCATGGACCAGCAAGTACTGGGTGCTGGAGGTGCACTGACTTAAAATCTCCAGACCAACTGGCATTCAGCGAAGAGGCTGGAGCTCATCTGAGCCTAAACCCTGACTCCAGGATTTCTGCCTATGGGATTCCCTCCTTCATTCCAGCAACCCAGAGGATGGAGCATCATGCTCCAGATGACCCCACCTAAAACTGCTGAGAAGAGAAGCTGAGACTCTTTTGAATTCCAACAGAAAGAATTCTTTAACTTTTCATCAAGATCTTTTTTTTTTTAATTCTTTTTCTCTGTTTAATTGTGACCTTAATGGTACATGGACATTTATACACATATTTGTGGGGTGTTTTTCCTCATTTTTGAAGCCAGTTATTTTTCATGGATTACTTTTTTGTGAACTAGGATGGATGTTTGATTTTAGTTTTGTTTTGTATTCTTTTATTTTTATTTTTAATTTTTAAAAAAATTTTACTTCATATATATTTTTTCCTCCTACCTGTTTCCCTTGATTTTCTCTTTCCTTCTGCTAACAGTCAATCTCTATTGTTCTCTTTCACTCTTCCTTTATTTAATTTTTTACTTCTTCTCTCCAGCTCCCTCAGAATTATCACATCCTATATCACTTCTGGTCTCTTCCTATCTACCATGTGAAATTATAAGCCCTTTTGCAAACTTGCTGTTTTTATTGTAGGCAGATACTGACTTATCATTTCTGGTTATTGTGATAATTATATGTGTAGACATCATAGTAGGAACTAATTGGTTTAACGCTATAATTGTTTGCATCCATTGTTGCTATTATTTTTCTCCCCCTAAATAGTAAGGTACTGAAAATCTTCAGGGACACTCTTAAGTTCATAGGGTAGAAACTCTACTGCCTCAGATCCATCCTGTTAGATGGGTAGACACAGAAACAACATGAAAAAGCAAGGAACAAATTGCCCCAAACAAACCAAGATACTCCAATAACAGAATCCATCAACATCACAATGGAAGAAATATCAGAGGAGAAGTTTAGTATGTACATAGTTAAACTGATCTGGGAAGTAAAGAACAGTATAAGAAATGAAATCAGAGAGAAAATACTAGAAGTGAAAGACCACTTCAATAAAGAGGCAGAGATTCTGGAAAAAAAACGAAGCAGAAATTCTTGAAATGAAGGAAACAATAAACCCAATTTAAAATTCAATAGAAAGCATCACCAACAGACATTTGGAAAACAGAACCTCAGGCAATGAAGACAAAATATATAATCTTGAAACTAGAGTTGACCACAAAGAGAAGATGTTAAGAAACCATGGACAGAACTTCCAAGAACTATGAGATAACATGAAAAGACCAAATTTTCCATTCTATATTTACATGATAAGCAGAGATTTGGTTTTAGCAAAACATTATCTGTCTCATTAAATTTATGCTAATGGAAATTGTATTAAAATTTCAGTTTTGTCTAAAGTAAAATTATAAAATTATAAATTAATTTGTTTTTATTCTTTACAAGAATTACAAATATAAGGAGTTTACATATAGTTTTGTGTTCATTTATTTTTATTTAATAAAAATAATTTAAGTCAATACTGGTCAGCTATGAGAAATTTTCTTGTCCTCTAAAGTTGTGTATTTTAGATGCAGGAAATGTTCTAGATCTTGATCTAAGGTGGGAGTTACCCTGACAAGCATATATTTACAAATTTATTGAACTGAGCACTTAATATTTGTATACTTTACTGTATGCATATTATAGCTCAACAGAAAAGTACAAAACTAAAGCCCAAACAAATAAACAAGAATAGTCTATATATTCCTTGAATTTCAAAATGCATTGTAACAGACAGATTCATTAGCTCCCCGTTGCAATTCTACCACTTACTAGCCTAACCTGAGTCAGGCTGCTGGATCAGTACAACCCCCTTGCTGTTGTTGTTGCTGTTTTTTGTTTTGTTTTCATTTGTAAAATGAAAATAACAGATTCTTGCAAGAAGTCATGAGGATTTCAGGGAGATTTTGTTGGTACAATACCTAAAAAAGACCTAATTAAAAAAATAAATAAATAAAAAATTTAAAAAGACCTAATATATCATGGAGTTCCTAAATGATAATGATGAAGAGGAGAGGGAAAAATAGAAGGAGGGAGTGGGGAGGGGTAAGCTTTGGCTTAATGTGATGCGCACATGCACACATGCATACACAAGATTTTAAAAGTTTCAAGGAAAGGAGAAAGGTGATTAAAGCATTTCCTTAAAAATGTAGCCTGACATTGTTATGAAGGAAGTAGTAGTGTAGAAACCAGAACTTTTTAATAACCAAACTATATAAAATCAGTAATTACATATCCTGCAGTAAGCTTTACAGAGCTTTAAAAACTATTCGATCTATCTTAGATTCTATATTTTCCTCCAGGCTACAAAATCCATTTGTTAAGTACCTATGTGCTGCAGAACTAATAATGAGGGTCATGATCCTGTCTTCCCAGGAGTGTATGAGCTACATGGACAGATATATTAATAAAATCAATAAAGTTTAAAAAAAAAACCCTTCATATTATTAAAGTACAGAAATAATGGCTGTGGGTTTTACAAATCCAGGATGCCCTTTGTTAGCCCTACTCAGATGGAAATCTCTTTCTGATAAGGTCATCTGAGGTGACATCCAAGTGGAAGCAGATGAAAAGCTAGCTAAGTGGAAATCTGGAGAAAGAACATGTAGGTATATGGAGAGGAGCATGCCTGGTGTGTTCAAGGAAAAACAAGGAGTAGGGTGAACCAAAGGAAAAGAATAGCAGCAAATGGGGTCCAAGAAGTAGTGAGAGGCAGATCAAGAGGGGCTACCAGCTATGATAAGAAATTCAAATTTATTCTGAGTGAAATAAGAAATCATTGGAAAATTCTGAGTAAAGAACTAGTCTACGCAGTTCTCTCAGGTCTGGGGAGTTTAATGCTGTGTTCCAAGTGCCCCAGGCCACCTCTCTTCTCTTGCAAGTTTTTATACAGAAGCAAAATGATGTAAATGTGACCATGTTTTTGGCAGCACAGGAAGATGCAAAGGGGGTTGCCCTCAAGGGACGTGTGGATGTTTTATGTTGGACATGTGATCATGTGCATGCACATGTGTGCATCTTCAGATGTGTATGCACAGGGAACATGCTTAATAAAAAGGCTTATCTGAAGTAACGAATTTTTGAAAGGATTATCTAGTTACACTTTTAGGAAAGGATTTTGGGGAGGAAAGGAAACAGGCAGGGAGAAGATCTGGTAAAGGAATTTGCAGAAGTAAACAACACTCTGGTTTTCTTCTCTACTCCAATGGAAGAACTCCTGTAGAACCACTTCTGAAGACTAGTAGAACCTCAAAGAAGGAAAGACAAACGTGTCACTTTTAGGGGCAAAACCACAGAATTCAGAGGTCCATTTTTGTGTGATCACTAAGGTTGGAACTCAGAGAGAGAGTGCTCAGAAGAACTCAATATGCGTCATTTGGAAACAGGAACATGGATCTCGACTTTGACCAGAAGTTGATGAAGGTGGCTGGAGGTGCCCACCATGGCCTTACAGAGAAGAGCAAGGGGGAGCGGGCCACCCTTCTCCTTGTCGAGGTAACAAAATGAGTTTCTGTGAGCCAACAGGAAAACAATGTTACCTGGCTCCCGTTAGCCCATATGACCTAATTTCCTGCCAGGCATAGAGAAATCTGGAGAAAGAAGGAGAGAGTGCACCTCTAACTAAGGCCAGGACTGATGCTGCGTCCCAAGAGGTCAGCCTGGGGACATTGGTGGCACAGTGCCATCTTCATTTGGGGCTTTTATTGAAGGGCTCTTCTTTACTAAAGGACTCTTCCAGTCAGGTTGAAATATGATTTTACACCTTTCTCTTATCTTCTCCCTTCTCTCATTATCTTCCCTGGAGAAAGTAGTAGAAGTAGGAAAGGTGTATAAAATAGAGAGATCTAGTGAAAGAGCAGGTTCAACCCCTCCTTCCTTTACTTAGTGAACCCTAACCTTCTTTAC
This sequence comes from Sciurus carolinensis, assembly GCF_902686445.1. Classification (NCBI taxonomy): domain Eukaryota; kingdom Metazoa; phylum Chordata; class Mammalia; order Rodentia; family Sciuridae; genus Sciurus; species Sciurus carolinensis. The sequence continues at coordinate 50,886,317 of NC_062221.1, forward strand.
GGCCCCATAAACACGTCAGAAAATTTCATACCCAGGGGATTGCTTGTTACAGGGTCACTTACTCATTTCTCATTATAACCTAACTTGCATCATAAGGACTTAGGATATTTGCATAATATTTATAGACAACACCACGGTCAATTATGGAAATGAGGGTTTTTTTTCCTAAACCAAACACAGAGAAAGAAGGTCATCCCTCTCTTCCACCTGAATACTGCTGCCTTCATTTAATCTTGACAGAAATTCATCTGCAGCTGCTTGCATAAGGTATAATAAGGATTCCTTTATACCTGTGGGGAGACCAAAAATGAGACTTCAGAGCTCCAGCTACTTTGTACTTAATACATAAAGATTCATATAAATGAATAATAGAAAAGTAAAAAGATATAGAGAAGGTAAATAAATGGTAGAGACTATTAATGATTATCGTGTACACTAATAAGATAACTTGAATAGAGACTTGTTCTTTCAACAAATACTTAGAGTGTGGTAGGCCATGGTTATTGAACAGTTTTCATACAGTCTGGTGAAAGAGGTTGATATTTTTAAAGTAAACACACAAATCATGATGTAATTCTAAAGTGAGATAAGTGCTACGAAGCAAAAGAATAAGGTATATGGAAGGAAAACTTCACATTTGGGGTGTAGGGGAATTTCTTCAAGGAAGTGACTTCCAAGTCAATAAATGAAGCATAAGAAGAAGGCAGCAGATGAAGAATTGGAGCAAAGGCTCTGATGTGGAAAGAAGTTTGGCATTTGCCAGAAATTTAAAGAGAGACAGTATGACAGAAACTTAAGGTGAAAAGTAGAGCATACAGTAAGATAAAGTTGGGTAGAAGGTAGAACATGTGCCTTATAGACATCCAGGGTCTTGTAGACTTTGCCAAGAAGTTTGAATTTTATTCCAAGTGAAGGTGAAAATTGAAGGTTTTAAAACTTTAATGTTCCACATTTTAAAACTTCACCCTGGCTACAGACTGTGCGGGAGAATGGATTGACTAGGAGCCAAAGAGAAAACAGTAAGAGTGCTGAGATTACAGATCTGACGTCCTGGGTCTAGCCCCTTTTCCTTCCGATCCTACATGCTCAAGAGGGACAAGCTCATCCACTGAAGGTTTCAACTATCGCGTCTGTGTCCATGACTCCAGAATCTCTGAAGAGACACCATCCTCTCCTAAAATCCCATACCTCCCGAACACCTCACTCCCCATGCCCAGTTGCTTAAAAGACACTTCCCTACAGACAGCACAAATTCACATAGCACTCTTCATCTTCCCATCAGGCCTTGGGCCTTGGTGGCTTCCCCTCATCCTCCCCATCACCTGGAATCCAAACCTTGGCATGGTAGTTGATGCCTCCCTTTCCACCCAACTCCCATGCCCAGGACAGTGAAGTATTAAAAGTATGTGGGCTACAAGAGAAGAAGAAAAAAGAGGAGACACCATGAAAATGGGAAGGGAGATCAGTGATGTGCAGGTTGGGGACTGAGGGGGAAGGTAGAAGGATGGGAAAGGGGAGGAAAAACAGAATGAGCTTGGCCAAATTATGCTGTCTGCATGTGTGAATGTACCAGGGAGAGTTCCACCTTTATGTGTACTATAAAGTACCCATTTATAAAAACAATAAATAGATTGGGGGAAGGCCAGTGGAGTAGAGGAGGGGGAACAGGATGGAGGGAGAAGGGACTGAAATGGAGCAAATTTTATTCCACCCATGTGTGGTTTATGTCAAAATGAACCCCACTATTAGGCAGTGCTATAATGCATTAATAAAAACATATGTATATGTGTGTTTGAATATATATGCAAAATATATACTTACTTATGCAAAATAGATGTATACGTACATACATATATGCACTGTGGAATGAGAATACCCAAGCTAATGGATTGGAACCGAGAGTTACAGGACAATTTGTACATGGGTGCTTGGGCATTCTTTTTATTTATTCAACCCCTGCATGCTCTGGAATATGCAGAAATTCTAGCTAATTACACCAGTAGTTTCAGGCACAGTTTTGTCCAAATCAAATCTACATAGCTGCACTGAATTGGAGGGTCCGTATGATCTCATCCTCCTTAGTTGTGTGGAGAGGAAAAGTGTTACTTCCCTAGTGTCTGTGGTTTTCTCCATGAATAGTATGCAGACACCACAGTCATTACACTTCAAAGTATAACCAGATAAACAGTGAGCTATGGGAGCCCTGGAAGATGAACCTATGAGCTTTGTTTTTCAAGAAAATCTAAAAGCCAACTCAGCCAGAGATAGAGCTGAAGTTTCAGAAAGTATCGACAGAGACTTGGAAGTTATGAGAAAGTGATAAAGGATGAGAATCTCAAGAGTAGTTGAATTAAGAGCTGGAAGACCTTTGGTGGTAAAAGTTGCCCACACCTGGTGAGGATGGGGAGGATACAGAACCCAGGAAGGATTAAGAGAAGCGTCCGTCAGAGAGAATGCTCCTGATCTTCCTTCTGCCCCTCCAAATCTGCTCTCCACAGGCTCTCTGATGGGGGAAAGGCGAACTATGACCCAGTATGAATGCCTTTCACAGGTTTCCTTGTCCCTCACTTCCACTTGGGGAAAAGCAATGGGGAGTGCATCAGCAAAGATGCGAGGGAGGAGAGGGCGGGTGAAGTGCCGATTGCTCCGCTGCCCTGCAGGTTGGCAGAGCCTAGACTGACCCTCGACAAGAGCCAGGGCTCCTACTAGCAACAGGTCATTGTTATGACACCCAGATTAATGCATTATCTCTTGTATTTTCCCTACATCCTACCCTTACAGCCTTATAAATTGGTACCTTATTAAACTCTACACAAATTATATAATTTGCATGTGCCATCTATTTCTTGCCAGGATCCTTCCTGAGAAGGGGTAAAGAACTATAATTAGGAGAGAGTAATTATGACAAAAAGAAAGATTAGTGAGCTGCATGTTTTAAAAGCCAGCTGTTATGTTGTTGGGTGTGGAATGAAGAGGTCCCCAGTAGAAACCCCCACCCCCATCTGGTTTCTTCTCAAGGGCTGGTTAAACAATGTTTATACCTATTTGAGCTGAGTCCAAGGAAATAAGCAAGTGCCTAACTGCAAGGTTCATTTAACCTCGATTGTCTCAGGAAAGCAACCTACTAATGTCTAAAATAATTGGAGGATGAGGAGTAGAGTGATAGACTGGCAAAGATCCACCACGGGAGCCAATCTTCCTTTATTGTTTTGAAAGACAGGAGTTTTCAAGCCCAGCAAGCTTCCTACTCGGCAGTGAACCTAATTAAAGTAAACAGAATTTTTAAATGAACCAAATCCAATTAGGCAGTGGGTGCTAACATTTTCTTTAATTATTATGGAAGGTATCACCTCACAGCCACTGACTGGACATATTCTCCCTTTATTCACTTTGTGTTCTCAGCCACTGCCCTATCCCAGAGAGCCCAGAACTTGGGAATGTCCATCTGATCTTGAGCACAGACATGCTTTACTATGTGGACAGTCCAAAACATGAAGCTGGGGGCAGCAGAGGAGGCAGCTAAAGAGCGGATGTATGGGAGAGAGTCAAGCATTTTCCTAATGCTAATTAAATAGCCAGAGCTGATATTTCCTGACAGCTTATAAATGTATGATTCAGCTTCCCCGACCACTGTACCCTCTGAAAATGCAGAACTGCTGCTACTTTCCTTTCAAAAGAGACAAATTATGACCCTGCCCATAATTAATTCATGCCAGCCTTTTGTGGAATTTTAAGTTAGGGTGGGAAGTTTTAAAGAAAAAAAAGTTTTTTTAATTGGTTCTTCTTAGTTATATATGACAGTAGAATCCATTTTGAAATAATTAAATAAGCACAGAATATATCTTATTCTAATTCAGACTCTAGTACCTCTCTTTTCCCCCTTTCCCCGCCCCCTGCTCCCTTCCCTCTATTGATTTTTCTGCCATTTACCTATAGTTATTTTTTTAAGTTTTTTTTAACATATACTACATTCAAAGAATTCATTTGAAGACTAGGAAACCTATATTTGTTTGTTGGGTTTATTCACATGCAATTATTATGTACATACAGTAATATTAACACACCTCTTCCAAAATATGACTGATTTTTAAAAACAAAAATAATAATAATATGGAAGAAGTGAATATAAAAATAAACTAAATTTTATAAATGTATGCAGAAGTTTTAATCTCTCAATTTTCTTTTATTTTATATCCATTTATGAAAATCTATCACATACTTAGCACCACATTTCTAAGTAGAGTCTATGTTCAACCAATAATAAATGGAAATGCACAATTAAAAGTTGACCAGAATAAAACAACTCTTTAGAAATTAAGATTCATGCTTCTAAATAACCTTTATATCAAAGAATAAGACTGAAAGTTTCAAGAAAGCATGAAAAGATCAATCCTTCATGCCACTTAATCCTTCTCCCAGGGTTAGGCAATCACAGGTTTATAGAAATACATGCCAAGCAATGGGGATCCAGAAGAAGGAATTCTCAATTCCAGCTGATCAGAACACAAAAGAAAAAAATGGCAACTGAGAAAACAAGCTCTTTGGAAAATGTACTGGCTTTGGAGGCAGAGAAAGTGCAGAGAGGAGACATTTCAGGTCATAGGAAGGCATGAAGACACAGAGACATGAACATAGAGTACCAGCTGAATCTGTCAGAAGCTGAGCCTGTGATGGAAAGACAAAATAAGTGATGGACAGCTTCGAATGCTCAAGTTTTAATGTGAAAAACTACAATTAAAAAAAAAAAAAAGATTCTGATTCAGTAGTTCTCGGGTAGGGTCAAAGATTTCAAATTTCTAGAAAACTCCCAGGTGAGGCCAAGCATGCTGAACAGGACAATACTTTGAACAGTAAGCTGTTCAAAGTGTACAAGAGTGGGGATCATGGAGATTTGGAGAAAGGCAATGTAATGTATCCATTAAAATATAATCATAGCCATTAATCCAAACTGGACAGACTGGATTCCAACTATAGTTCCTTTATTTTTTAGCTGTGAATCCTCAAACAATTTACCTTTGGAGCCTTAGTTTGTTCATATATAAAGAGAGAATAATAATTACCTCAAAGTATTGATAGGACCTTATGAAATAATGGTTGTGAATTTGTGTAGAGCACATAGTGCATACAATATAGAGTGACATTATGTCATAAGAGAGCTCCTTCTCTCCTCTGCTGCCCTTCTCAAGCCTGAACTCAATGACTTTTCTTTTTTTTTAATTATTAATTTATATTTTTATTTTTTACAGACTGCATTTTGATTTGTTGTACACAAATGGGGTACATCATTTTGTTTCTCAATTCACAATAGCAAGATCGTGGAAACAACCTAGATACCCTTCAATAGATGCATGGATAAAGAAACTGTGGTATATACACACGATGGACTATTATTCAGCCATAAAGAAGAATAATATTATGGCATTTGCAAATAAATGGATGGAATTGGAGAATATCATGCTCAGTAAAATAAGCCAATCTCACTGACTTTTCTGAACAGCGTTCTGTGTTCTGATACTTCTGTGCTGCACAGTCTCTACCTCCTGCCTTCAGGAATGAATGGAGAGAAGAAAGGGCAAAACAAGGGCAAGTCCCTAGCTAACAGTGGTTAAAATGTTCGATGACAAGCAGAAGAATGTACTGGAAGACCATAACATACGGAAGGGATTAAGAAGTCACAGTGAGAGGTTCAGGCCTGCTGTGCAGTTGCAAGGCTGTCGCTGCAGTGGCTGCGGTGGGAACAGGATTGCGTCCTGACTTTGAGAATTGGAGAAGCCGGTGGTGCTGCCAGTGTTCTTTGGAGACGGCGTTTGGACCTAGTGCGTGTCCGGGTCATTGTTCTAATGAGGTGTGATTGAAAAGTCGACCCTCTCCTCAGAGATGTCAACGACAAACAAACCCAAGTCTGGATCGTGCTCTTCTCACTCAAGATCTGCATCAAGATCTGGTTCAGTTTTGAAGTCTCCATCCTGAAGCCAATCTGTCTCTCACTCGAGGAAGAGTAGGCTGAGTTCTAGATATTGTTCCAGGTCGTACTCTCCAGCCCATAACAGAGAAAGGAATCACCCCAGAGTGTATCAGAATCGGGATTTCTGAGATCACAACAGAGGCCATAGGAGACCCTATTATTTCCGTGGATGCAGCAGAGGCTTCTATCCATGGGGCCAGTATAACCGTGGAGGCTATGAAAACTACCACTCTTACTGGCAGAACTACTGGCAAGCATAGTGTCCTCAGGGGCCATTCCTGGTCCCCAAAGAGACGGTCCAGGTCACTGAGGTCCAGGAGCCATTCAAGGAACTCTGATAAGTCTTCTTCTTTTTTTTTTTTTTTTTTTTTTTTTTTTTTTTTTTTAAATTATTATTGTATACAAATGGGATACATGTTGTTTCTCTATTGATACATGGAGTCAAGGCATACCATTTGTGTAATCATACATTTAAATAGGGCAATGATGTTTGATTCATTATTTTTTCCCTTCCCCCCCACCCCTCACACCCCTCTTTTCCCTCTATACAGTCCTTCCTTCCTTCATTCTTACCACACTCCTTATGGCTAACCCTAAACCTAACCCTAACCCTAGTGCTAACCCCTCCCACCCCCCATTATATGTCCTCATCCGCTTATCAGTGAGATCATTTGTCCTTTAGTTTTTTGAGATTGGCTTATCTCACTTAGCATGATATTCTCCAATTTCGACCATTTGCCTACAAATGCCATAATTTTATCATTCTTCATTGCGGAGTAATATTCCATTGTATAAATATGCCACAGTTTCTTTATCCATTCATCAACCGAAGGACATCTAGGTTGGTTCCACAATCTGGCTATAGTGAATTGAGCAGCAATGAACATTGATGTGGCTGTATCTCTGTAGTATGCTGCTTTTAAGTCCTTTGGGTATAGGCCAAGGAGTGGGATAGCTGGGTCAAATGGTGTTTCCATTCCAAGCTTTCTGAGGAATCTCCACACTGCTTTCCAGAGTGGTTGCACTAATTTGCAACCCCACCAGCAATGTATGAGTGTTCCTTTTTCACCACATCCTCGCCAACATCTATTGTTGCTTGTATTCTTGATAATCGCCATTCTAATTGGGGTGAGATGAAATCTTAGGGTAGTTTTGATTTGCATTTCCCTTATTACTAGGGATGTTGAACATTTTTTCATATATCTGTTGATTACTTGTACATCTTCTTCTGTGAAGTGTCTGTTCATTTCCTTAGCCCATTTGTTGATTGGATTATTTGTATTCTTCGTGTAGAGTTTTTTGAGTTCTTTATAGATTCTGGAAATTAGCGCTCTATCTGAGGTATGGTTGGCAAAGATATTCTCCCACTCTGTAGGCTCTCTCTTCACATTTCTGATAGTTTCCTTTGCTGAGAGAAAGCTTTTTAGTTTGAATCTATCCCAGTTGTTGATTCTTGCTTTTATTTCTTGTGCTATGGGAGTCCTGTTAAGGAAATCTGATCCTGAGCCAACAAGTTGAAGATTTGGACCTACTTTTTCTTCTATAAGATGCAGGGTCTCTGGTCTGATTCCGAGGTCCTTGATCCATTTTGAGTTGAGTTTTGTGTAGGGTGAGAGATAGGGGTTTAGTTTCATTCTATTGCATATAGTTTTCCAGTTTTCCCAGCACCATTTGTTGAAGAGGCTATCTTTTCTCCATTGCATATTGTTGGAACCTTTGTCTAGTATGAGAAAATTGTATTTATTTGGGTTTGTGTCCATGTCCTCTATTCTGTACCATTGATCTACCTGTCTATTTTGGTACCAATACCATGCCGTTTTTGTTACTATTGCTTTGTAGTAGAGTTGAAGATCTGGTATTGCAATACCCCCTGCTTCGCTCTTGCTACTGAGGATTGCTTTAGCTATTCTAGGTTTTTTATTCTTCCAGATGAATTTCATAATTGCTTGCTCTATTTCTGCGAGGTACATCATTGGGATTTTAATTGGAATTGCATTGAATCTGTATAGAACTTTAGGTAGTATAGCCATTTTGACGATATTAATTCTGCCTATCCAGAATGAATCAAACAAAATTACCCTATGTAAATTTATGATTACACAAATGGTATGCCTTTACTCCATGTACAGACAGAGAAACAACATGTATCCCATTTGTTTACAATTAAAAAAAAAAAGAAGTATGTCAACCTCAGAAGTCACTGAATTCAAAGACGTTTACTGGCACCCTCCAGGTACCAGGTCCCTCAAAGAACTCAGTGAAACGTGGCCAGTGATGATGGTCGTTGGTGAGGAGAGTGGGGCAGCAGGGAGTCAGTCGACAAACGAAACACTCTCATTCTACATCGATGAAGTAAGGATATGAATCAATACTACTTCATATTCATTTCTGGATTTTCACAAAAACAACCTTTTATAATAAGGAAGCATTTTTCTGACAAAGTTTTCCATTCCCAACAGGCTGCAATAGAGACCATACAGAGAGAAGCAACACAAATATGAGACTCGGGTCTCCAACTCTAATATTTTGATCGGCTGAAGATCAGAGCTGATCTTCTCTTCCAACATATCAGTGTCTACTTCCAAGGATGCAGTTGATCTGACAAATAATATACCAATACCCCCAATATCGGGGAATATAATACTCCCAATAGCCACTAATCCCATCTTTGCTTCCCTTCCATCCCTTCCTCATATGTGTTTCTTTAACCCAAATTTTATTTCTAATGGTACAGGAGTCTTCTAGGGTAGTCTTCTACATCTAATTCTATTCTCACCAGAAATGTGATGCCATTAACTTTTCTGCTATGACGACTGCTGTGGTCATTTCTACCACTGAGGAGGAACAAGCATAGGGGAAAGAGGAAAGAGAAGAGAAGGAGGAGGAGAATAATTTGTTGAACATCATCTCTTGGTCCTGAGGACACATAATTTGGAAGTACAGAGTAATATTAAAACAAGCAGTCTAAAGCCTAATCCCACATGCATATCCCCGTCTCTTGCTCCCCCACTAGCAATAACTGATGATCTTTGACGATGCCCAAGTCAAACACTTTGTATGTGAAGGATCCAGTTTTCAATGCCTGGTTCTTTAACTCTAAATGCCCACCTATTGGGCCACTACCCAGCTTCCTGCATCTTGTCTCCAAGTCATTGAATGTTTAGCAATCCATAGAAGAATATGACCATCTCTTTGTCTCACTTTGTTAACAAAACCAGAAACAAAGAATTCAGTCATTAATAATAACCACAAAACTAGGATCCTACTGACTCTCCCAAAGTCCTTCCTTTCCTCAGAAGATTTGGTTTGGGGTGCTTATTAATCCTCCATCCCAAAAACTAGGTCAGCCAAGCGCACCTCATTCTAGAAGAATTAGATCAGTGGATTCCTGTCAGTGTTAGTAAATCAACAGCTTTAGAACCTAACTTTAAAAAAGAAATATTTGAACTTTTAATCCTCATGACATATACCACACACTTACTAAAAATTCTCAACTGAAATGTGGCAAAGACTCTGGTTTGATAAACTTCCTCCCATACTGTTCAAGATTTATCAAGATGTTGGAGAACGTATTCCCCAGCTCTCAAAACTTAAAAATCTCTTTTGTCAAAAAGTCTGATAATTCAACTTTGGTAGAAGTAAAGGTGGACAGACCACAAGTATCTAGGTTAATTCCAGAATCATTTCTGAATATCCTATTACCTACAAGAAGTGTTTGTTATTTCTGATCTTGATCCATCTCTGTAATAACATGCCTTCAGCATTTAACATTTGCATTTTTCTTTTCAAGGTTCTAATTCTTCAGTTGTTTCATATCTACATGATTAATGAACACTTTAGAAACTCTAAAATTACAGTAAGTAAAGGACAAATCTCCCCCCATACACCATCAATCAGGACTAGGAAGATGACTTCCTTACGACCTATACCCCTTTCCTTGTTACACTAATACAGTAATTTATTACTATTAAAAGGCAAGAAATTAAGAAAGCTTAAAGAATACAGGCTGTTTTTTTTTTTTTTTTAATTTCTTGAGGAGATAAGCACATGAGCGTAAATGTGGGAAGGGGTTGGGTATAAAAATTCAGGAAGCAGTGCTGCCTGTGCTGAGCTACCAGATACAGAGTACTAAAAAAGCATTCAGGTCTAACGTTTCAAAAACACTACCAAATACCAGTTAAATGTCAGGTTATTATAGCTGTTCATATTTCTAATCAAGAATCCAGCACTAGGATGGGCACCCGTAATCCTGGTCGTGTGAGAGACTGAGGCTGCAGGATCACTTGCAAGGAGTTCCAGGCCACCCTGGCAACATAGTGAGACCACTTTTTGTTTTGTTTTGTTAATCCAGCACTGCCAATCATTTAGTAACTAGAACTTTTCACATTATCAATAAGACTGTTTAAATATAGACTTTATACTTAAAAGTAACTACGTATGACCCCAAATCTAATTGTCCAAAATGCTGGAGCAAGTAATAAAGATTCTGAAGGGGAATATAGAACCTCTTACTTTCTTGGGGAGTTTTCTATAAATCATAGACTTAAAAGTGCTCTGACTATCCTGTGAAACTGCAAATCTTGAATGCTTGTTTCTTTTTCTTTTTCTTTTATTTTTTGGTATTACAATCTATGGCATGCATGATTTCCTTTAGTACTGAATTTTATGAAAATAAAGTAGGTGATATTTCAGAGATGTAATATACATCAATATTCTATTGCCTGTGCATTACCAAATTATCCTAATAGTTTTGATGTAATGTTCATAATTTCTAATGTTAGATATTCCCAAAGTATATAGTAACAAAATATAAACATGACCCCCCCAAAAAAAAATACTGTAGTGGATGACTGTACTTGTTAAATTCATTCTTTGAATATGTCAGTCTACGTAATAGAAATAGGGTTTAGCATACCTTGATTATTTTAAAACATAAGGAGAGTAATGTATACATATTTTGCCAATATGATGAGCATATTTAAATCCCCATGAAAACTCTTGGCTATTTTTTTAGACAAAAGGATACAGAATCCTTTGTTAGCAGGGACAAAAACCAATTGTTTCAGCAGCAAGAGTTGGTATTTGGCAGTCTTTTAAACAAATGACCACAAATTTTCATTAGAATCATGAATTGATACACAATGAGCTTTATTATTGCCTTTATAGTCAAGTGGTAATTGAATTTATAATTATATTTCTGCCTCGAAAACTTGTTGACTGAAAATTTCAATATTCTTCTTTGTGCTTTTGGGACTGTCAGTATTCTAAGCCTCAATATAATAGTAACTCACACTCTTCAGCATTTTTATGTGAAAAGATTATAATTAAATATTTTCATTGTATAATAAATCATATATAATTATCACCCAGCTAGATAGATATGAGGTTTTCATGAACTGAAAAGAATTTGACATTATATGAAAATGTCAATATAAAAATGTATAGCAAGGGAAAAAATTCTCAAGAAATCTATTTGAATCAAATTATTACTAGTAAAATCACTACATTGAATAAATTTATCAGAAAACAAAATTTTAAAAACTTTTAAAACTATCAGCAAATTTGGAGTAATTGTTTATTTTTTGAATTTTAAGAAATACATGGAAGTTTTTCTGAATTATGTTCTCTTAACTAATTTCCTGTGCCTAAATGTGTGAGGGGAGGGCGGTGCTGTATATATACATACTTCAAATTAAAGTTAACAAAAAATTATTTCAGGAAGAATATTCTCAAAAACTGGAATTAAGCAGCACAACTCAGTGTAACCCAAGTGGCTAAAACCTAACAGAAATTAAAAAAACAAACAAACAATAATTTTGCTAATACCTAACCATTATAAAAATAATTCTAATTTTTCCTGACATTTGTAAAGTCATTTGTAATAACAGGAAATTATCTGTTTAACTACCTCATCATAACTAAATTTCAAAGTTTACAGAGAAATATTTTGTTTGATCCGAAAGGATATTTGACAATAAAGAAGGTAGTATCTATGAATGGCACAACGGGCTGTTTTAAAATAAGGGGAAGAAGGGGGGCACTGCATTTTACTTTGGGGTTTCTATTGTGGTGATGGTTTTGGTTTTTCTTCACTTCCTAGCAAAGGTATTACATGGGGGATTCCCTCATTACACTATGATAATGCTTCTCCCTATGACATAACTGACAAACCACTTTAGGGGGAAATTTTTCATTTCTAGTAACTCTAAACTCTATTCTGATCAATGAGGAATCTCCAACTTTGAAAAACTGTTACTCTGACATACTGACTGAATATACTTCCCTTCAGAAAGACTCAATATATAGTCTATTCTATTTATTAAAATGACAGTCCTAAATCTTACTCATGTTAAAAGTTCATCAACATCCTAGATATCACCCAGAATTTTACCCCAACTTTCTGCTCTGTAAGTTTCTTGTTATTGAGTCCTGTAAGCAGTGAGATTTCAACTTCCTATAGTCATTTAGTCAGTTACAATTTCTTTATTGACTTTATCTCTTCCAGATTTTTTTGGTAGTGTTGAGGATATAACCCAGGGTCTCACACATGCTAGGCAAGTGCTCTACCACTGAGCTGTATCCCCAGCCTTGTGTCTTCCAAAACTTTGATGATATCCTTTGGCTAATATGGTTTCCTTCAATGTCATTTTAGTAGCATTTATATTGTATTTAATTAGAAGTTTCATTTCATTTTGAAATTCTTGCTGTCATTACTCCCTCCCTTGGACAGAATTAAAAAAAAACAAACTTTCCTTTCAAACTTATACCTAAATAATATAACAGAATTTTGAGAAAGTAGATAAAGGTATAACTGTTGTAGTATGTAGGAATATAAACAACCTCATGCATGCATCCTCCATTTAGCAATATTGAGAATTGATAAATGTCAGCTACCGTGCTGGGTGTTCTTTTGAGTTGGTGGAGAGGAAGGATGTTATATAATAACATATATAATAATATAATGTATAATTATATTATATATTAATTATAATTATATTCTTTATAATGATAAAGAATATCATATATTATTAAATTAAAATTAATACTAAAATATATTATTTTAATACATATTTTAATACATTGTTAAATATATTATATAGTTATGTATATAAATATAAAGAATATTAGAATATTATAAAGAATATTAAAATGTTTCAGATGAGTTTTCCTGTAAGTTTAATTTATTAGGTTTATGAGAGTTGCTAAAATGCCTAAGAAGTTTTGTTCATTTTGATTGTAAATCTTCCTCATTGGACATTTGAAGAACTAAACTGTCAAATATGTTAAATGTATCAATGAAGTTTTAACAAATAGTATCTTAATGGGACAAATTGTTACTTACATATAAATATACTCAACTTTAAAATATAATAGTAACATATGCAAATTTAACTAAAACCTTAAAGAAGACCAAGTTTTATAATTTATATATTTAATAAATTAAGTACTTTAAAACTGAAAGTTGTAAGAAATTCTTTCCATGCCCAAAGCTTTTTAGACTCATAAAAATTCACATTAACCCTACACAAATAAAAAGTCAATTATTAACTCCAGGGTTATGAACAGTTTTATGAGAAAGTAAACAGATAATCTTGTACTAGTCAGTCCATCAGTGCATAACATTTACCTAGATAAAGTCGTGCAAACACCAACTATTAATTCACCTACAATGATCATACAGCACTATTGAATAATGATAAATCCTCAACTACTTTAATAGAAATTCAGAAGCTACTAGCCAAAATTACTAGATCAAGAAATAGAAATGTTAGTTTTTAGAAACATGAGGGTAAATATCAGATGAAACTCCCCTAATACTTTAAAATAATTTCCTCTGAAGGGCAGAACCCAAGTGTGTCAGGGAACATTTTAATACAACTCATTTTTTAACTGTGCATATATTACTTGAATAAAAAAATCAATTTCAAAATAGTGAAATAAAATTTTTATACAATTGATTTTATAGGGTCAAAACTTGTTTTACCAAAGAACTTGAACTTGATATATATAACTTGATATATATATATATATGCACATGTATATATACACACACACATATATAGCTTCATACTGTAAACAATGACATATAATTAGAATTTTGCTTTTAAATTGGACATAATTTTTAAATGGTCATTATTTTATAGTTAAACCTCTCTGAGTCTCAATTTCTTTGTCCTTGTGAGTAATATTTTCCTAACAGAAGTTAAGGAGAAAATTAGAGACATTTATACAAAAAAAGATTTTCTAATCAAAACTAAAAATGCTACTAAATATAGATGTTTATTCCACTTTATAGTACCCAAAATATGGAGATCCTACAGAGAGTCAAAAAAATTGTTAAAGGATTTTTAAAAATTGAATTGGAGAAAAAAAAAAAACACTAGGGATCAGAATTAATTTGCCTGAAAAACAAAGATAATAAACACTAAAATGAATGCACAGATGAAGGATTTTTGGTATAATATGAATGTGTTTCAAGAACTTAAATGTCAAATGATGTGCTTCCCTCTCACTCACTTGCCTGTGTTTGATCCTGTCTCAGTTCATGCAGACATGCATGACCAAAAGAATGACTTATGATTAAGGGTTTTTAAAGTTCCAGTTTTAACCTCCAAAAAGCCCATAGCAGAACTAATAGGCTTGAAAGATGAGTGGGGCTCTTACAAGAAGGAAAAGTGGTTTATGAGGCTCAAAAGGCTAATAACCCAGCAGTCTCATCATATAGAGTTTGCATCATAAACCACAGTGTGGAATAATGAATGGTGATGTAGAAGCCTACTTTTCCCACACATGTGAAAAACTAAAACCAAAGGCCAAATGTTTTCCCTGATAAGTGGATGATGATACATAATGGGTGTGGGGTAAGAGAAGAATGGAGGAACTTTAGAATACCTAGAGGGAAATGAGAGGGGGGAGGGAGTGTATGAAAGATGGTGGCATGAGACAGACATCATCACCCTATGTACATGTATGATTACATGAATGGTATGACTCTACATCATGCACAACCATAGAAATGAAAAGATGTACCCCATTTGTGTACAATGAATCAAAATGCAGTCTTTAAAAATTAAAAAAAATAATAATATTTTTTTCAAAAACTCTTTTA
Source organism: Sciurus carolinensis (assembly GCF_902686445.1). Lineage (NCBI taxonomy): Eukaryota > Metazoa > Chordata > Mammalia > Rodentia > Sciuridae > Sciurus > Sciurus carolinensis. The sequence goes on from NC_062221.1 coordinate 50,901,391, forward strand.
ACTGGAGAGGAATCTGCAAAGGTCAGGGTGGACCTGAACTCAGGAACTCAGGAACACTACCCTAGATATGTGGATGAGAGGAAAACAGAAACCCCTATCAAGTTTGGAGGAACACAAAGCAGAAGAACTAGCATCTTATTTCCCAGCATGCAGCCAGGGAAGCTTCAATACTGTCAGAGAAGCTACACATGCAGCCTAGGATGCGGTGGAACACTCCAGCAAAAGGGCCCAAGGACTCCACAGGCTGATCTGGTGTGAGAGAGTACTCCATTCTTCCGGAAGTGGTACAAAAGGTCTAGGGAGAATCAATCAATGAACTGCATGGTTTGGATGAGGGATCCTTCCAGAAAACATGGCAAAGGACATAGACACTGGAGAGTATGGCACATCCTGAGCAGCAGATATGGGAAGATGGAGAAAGCTGTCTAAGGCAGAGAGGAGAACAGCCCCCCAAAAGCTCCTCAAGACCAATGACAGCATAACACAGGACAGTACCAACTACCCCACCCATCCTGTCCTGGGCCAAACTTAAATTCCCACATGAGAGAAGGAAATAGGAAAAAGGAAAGATAAAAAAAAAAAGAAAGAATGAGGCAAAATTCACTAGTGTCTATGTTCACTTCTAAGTATTTTGCTTACATTCTCCACAATAACTAGAATGGAGGTTCAATACATAAGTTCCATTATAAAGAATAAATTTCCATTTTGCACATCCATAGTCACAACTATGAAATTTATATCCCTACAACAGCATGACAATCTGACTCCATCTCCCACCAAGACAGAACAGGATGTTATCTTTGGTTAAAGATAATTTTCTGATTACTTGAAATTTTCAGTTATCTGTACTCCTCTACTCTAATATAAAAATTTGTGAGTTGACCGTATTAGAAATTTCTTTGTGGGGCTGGGGAGATAGCTCAGTCGGTAGAGTGCTTGTCTTGTAAGAACAAGGCCCTGGGTTCAATCCCCAGCACCCAAAAAAAGAAAAAAAAAAAAGAAAGAAAGAAATTTCTTTGCTATTTTATTCCATGAAGAAACTTCACATACATTTTCTATCTTACCATGTATTGGAAAAATACTCTTTGCACAATAAATTGTTATTTCTTGGACCTTATTGCTTAAGACAAGTCAAGGCTAAAGTAAGTTCTAAAGTTTAATAATTTAACTCAACATAAAGTATAATAGTAAATAAATGATAAAGTATGCAAATACTGCAAATGTAGAGAGGTGTTATGCATAAGACGGAAGTTTGTAAAACATGGTACTAAGGTAATAGATTGAATGTACGATTTATATAAAGGGAAAGATAGGGCTCAGTGGAATAGAGATGAGTTAGGATTTAGAAGACCTCATTACTGTGCAGCTCCACAGCTGTGTGACCGTAGTATCTCGTAAAGGTCGATCTTGCCAGTCCTCAGTTTCTTCATGTGTAAACCAAAGAGACTAAATTAGATGATCCTTAAACTTGTAGTCCTAGAATCCTATAATTTCAGAATAGTCTTTAAAGCATTTTTATAGATACTGATCTTATTTCAGCACTACCACATTCAAGTATTTAATGAGCATCTTCTATGTGCCAGACCATGTTCTGAGTACTTAAAAGGCATCACTGAACAAAAAAAGAGGAAGACTATTGCCTTCATGGAGCTTATATTTTGGCTCACAGTCTGGGTGGTAAACATTATGACCATTTTAAATGGCAGGGATTGTAAGGTGGGGGATATAGATAACCACCCTAGATAAGTTAGTAGGAAACAGAGTTGGAATTCAGGCTCAAAGAGCACAATCTGTGGCTCTTTCTACATTACACACATTGTGAAGGACATAATTCAACAGAGAAAGGTCACAGAAAAAATAGAAGTTGATGTTAACTGAAATGGCTATTAGATAATGTTATCATATGCTCTTATTTGGGGTCTTTGGTGATGCTGATCATATTTTTAAAGAAATGAAAACCCCAATGGCACTAAATAAGGAGTAGGTGTTATGAACAGATGGCCTAGCAGATGGTAGATTGCTCCTTTTCTTCTTGGCACCTCCTGTTGAAGGAATGTGATATGCAGGATGGTTAGGTATATTTGACTTCTTGGGTCTTAACTGGTAGATATTTCTAGAACAGATGCTACTGCCTTATCCTGAGTTCAACACATTCACAAGTACAATCTGTAGAATTTCCTTTTCTGTCACTCTTCTCATACCATGTCCAGTTTTATCAACTCTAACTAGAATATTTTACATTGAAATATGGCCTAAAATATGTCAAGAGTTTCAGAACAAGTAACTCAAGGAAATCTGAAGCCCCCAATTTCTCCCAATAAGATGGATGGTAATCATAATCTTTGGGCACATCAACATTATATTAACTACATCTTTCAAGCAATGGAATTTTTAGGGAACAACAACATGTAATCACAGGAATAGGAACCATAGGAGATATAAAGATGGTAAAACATGGTCTTGACCTTAAAGATTTTACAATATCGGAGAGACTAAATAAGTACAAAATAATTATAATGCAAGGCAGAAAGTGGTAACTGCCATTAGGTGCAGAGAGCATTTGAATGTTCAAAGAAAGGAGAACTCACTTCCCTTGGCTGGTTTGGGAGGGACTGGCGATCTTAGAGTCAGGATAAAAGCACTTGCTAAGGTCAGACAACAGAACCATGAGAGGTTTTATAGCCAGAAATAAGAGGGAGACCTTTCCGAGAGCATTTGCTTAAGTGTGGCAATGAGAACGTTTACAAGGCACTTACCAACTTGAACTAGAACATGTGAGATACATGGAGGAAATGGATTGTGAGGCCTGAAAATCAAGTCAAGCTGTCTATTACAGTAGGGAATCACTGAAGGATTTTACATAAGATGACATAATCTGTGCTTTGTTTTAACAAGACTAGTTTCTCAGGAGATGGACAGAAACTAATTGCTACAAGGGAGGAAAACAGAAGGTGATGAGATCAATTGAGAGTTCTTGTTATAGTCCAGAGAAGAGATAAGTGTGTGAAATAGATCTGATTCTCATTAGAAGTCAATGAATAGAGATATATTGAGAAAATATTCACTATTTCCCCATTAAGAGAGGAAAAGTATATCTTGCAATAACTGCAAACTGTGACTTGATCAGGTTGCTAGGGATACTAAGTTAACAAACCACTAAGTTCTTAGGAGCACTAGGGTTGATTGACTTTCCTTTCCTGAACTTTGCTAACTATTAGAATTTTAAAATATTCTTACATACATTTTCTATTTCCTATACATACACATAACAGAGAGAGAAAGAGAGAGAGGTGCATAAAGAAAGAAATATACATGGTGTTTTTTATATACACAGGTAGTCCCTGACTTGCAATGGTTTGACTTCTGATTTTTCAACTTAGCAATGGTGCAAAGGAAACCACACTTTAAAATTTGAATTTTTATCTTTCCCTGGGCTAGTGATATTTGGTACATAAGCCACTACCCTCATTCAGGCATGTAATCACAAGGAGAAACAACTGATTCTTTACATTACATTGTGTTACTGAGCTATGATGTTTGCCAGACTAGGTGTCTTCAATGAAACAAATAATCTTGCCTACCTCTAAGTCTCCATGGGATTCTAAATGAACTACATATGTAGAAGTACCATTTTCAACCTGTTAAATACTATGTTATTAGATACAGTCATATCTCCTATCCCTGAAGGTAAAGGCAAAAATCTCAGCATCAGACTGTTCCCCCAGAAATCACATAAGAAGAACTGGCAATGTTCAAAATGTCCACACTTTAAATTACACTCTCTTGGTCCCTAAAATTTAAGAAAAATTAACTAGGAGATTCTTGTCAGGTAAACTTACCATTCTTACCATTCTTGTCAGGTAAACTTAAATGAAATCTCCTAGGTCTCAAGGTCAATTACCAGTCACCCAATCCTATCTGGGACTGAATTCATACTTCTCAAGTAGCACTGTAGTGCTTCCATGCTATTTTTTCTCCCCTCTCCATCACCTTTTCCCTTCCACAAGACCACTATAATATTTTTACAACCAATAATACAATATTGTCAAAATATTTTCTTTTTCACAAGTTTTCTTGCCCCCGCCTCTTTGTAACTTGCCTGTGTCACAGTAACCTTTCCCTTTTTTGAAGATCTCTGCCCTCATGGGAAGCCATCACTCTATTTTAAACTTTAAGTGCAAATAATGTTATTCTATTGCATTGTGGAGCCTCTGCTCACATTACTATTTTTTGGGAATTGAACATATACTGGGACTCCTTCTTTTTCATCAGTGACTGTTGTTGTGTTGATCCCAGCAAAGTGCTATAGGCTTCTATCTCACCTGTTCCAAATCTGTTTGTGTAACACTCTACCTTCAGTGTCTTGGGCCTAGTGTAATTGCTCTGAAATTGTCAGACTGTGTGGATGACTGATGAGCCATCACCATTTAGTTTCCTATAGGTTTTATCCAAAGTCTTTATTTGCTTGCCAGCTCCCTTCTGACTCTTATCTTTGGCCGCACTGGGGATCAATAACAAAGAGAAATATTGTAAACTCTTTTTGTACAGTGAATTTAGTGTACACAGCTAAGCAATAAGCTGAAAGAAGTTTTTTTTTTTTAATTAAGTCTGACTTAAGTCAAGTGGTCACTCAGTCCAGCTTGTTTTTCCTCAAAATTCATTTCAAATAAGGTTCCTGACTCATAACTCCCATATCCTTGTTATTTCCTAAATGATAAAAATGATAACCATATCTTCTGGTTTTGACCTTTTGCCCTTGATTCCTGCAGCAGCTTCAGAATAAGCTTCAGAGCAATAAAGGAAAAAAAGTTCTGCATCCACCTCTCCTGCTCCTTTATCTCCCCAAGAGCAGGTCATAGAAACTATTCTTTTTATTCCCCAAGATGGGTCATAGGAAATAAAAATATACTTTAGGCATTCCCTAATGTATTAGTCCTTTTTCTGTTGCTCTAACAAAATACCTGAGGTTTATTACTTTTTAAAGAAAAAAGTGTATTTAAATCACAGTTTTGGAAGCTGAGAGTTCAGGATTGCATGGCCTCATTGGTTCGGCTCTGATGAGAGCCTCCTAGATTGAGCACAACATGGCAGAGGAATGGAAAGGGAACCAGCTGCATGCAGAAGGGACCAAATACACAAATTGTCCTTATTTAATAACAATCCACTGTTGTGGAACTAACTGGGTCCCACAAGAATTAAATTAATCCTTTCAGAGGGCAGTGCTCCCAATGACCTAATTACTTCACACGAGGCTCACCACTTATAGGTTCCTCTCACACAGCCATACTGGAGACTGAGCTTCCGGTACAGGAACCCCTGGGGATACAGTCAAATCACATCCAAAACTGCAGCACTCACCTGTCTATCTTGAGACTGGAAATAAAGAAATTCTCTGATAATAGAGCATAAGTCCTGCACTGAGGGGGAAGGGATGCTACACAGAGAGACATGAAGAATCTGAACAGACAGGCCTTGCTGGGTTTCCAGTCACTCTGTTACCATTAGATCGCACCCTTTTATTCAATCCCATTTCACTGTGATTATCTGCACTTCAATCATGATTATGCAATGAAGTCTCCCTAAAAAGCACAAAAGTACAGGATTTGGGGTGGTGATGAGGATTCTAAAAAGCTGAAAATGTGGAGACCTATAGGAGAGTGAACAAGAACTCATCCATATGCTTGGGAGGGCAGTGCCCCCCGCAACCCCACCAGGACAAAAACCCCTGCACTCAGGACTCTTCCAGGCCTGGTCCTGCATGATCTCTTCATCTACCTGTTTGCAACCTTTAAAATATCCCAAGTCACTGTTCCCCTGAGTTCTCTGAGCCACTCCAGCAAATATTAGTTGAGCCCAAAGAGGGAATCATAGAAACCCCAATTTGGAACTGGTTGGTCAGAAGTTTGAGAGGCCTGAACTTCTGACTGGTGTTCAAAGTAGGGGGCAACCCTGTGGGACTGAGCCCTCAGACTATTCTGATGTTATCACCAGGGTGATAATGTCAGACCTGAACTGAAATGAATGACACTCAGTGGGTGTACATGGCTTGTTGGCTCTTGGAGAAAAATCACCACACGTTTCAGGATTGCAGAAGTGATCTGTGTTGTGAGCATTTAGTAGGAGGAACAGAGTTTGGTTTTCCTCTATATCCTAAGATCCAACATATAGGGAAAGTTGTTCAGATTTTGAATTACTTATACTTTCCATTTTTTTTAACCCAACTAGTTATTAAGGCATTATCCAGTTTCACTGGGCCATTATCTGATGGTTCAATTTAGCTTCAGTTTTCATAAATCACCGTGTAATTTCTAGGGGATCTTTCTTTAGATTACTCACATGTTTCAATACGTATTTTTTTGTTCTCAAAGTGCAAGAAATCAAAGCAAGAATCAATAAATGGGATGGATTCAAACTAAAAACCTTTTTCTCAGCAAAGGATACAATCAACAATATGAAAAGAGAGCCTACAGAGTGGGAGAAAATCTTTTCCACATGCACTTCAGATAGAGTATTAATTTCCAAACGTTATAAAGAAATTATAAAACTTTACACCAAAAATACAAAGAACTCAATCAATAAATGGGCCAAGGAACTGGACACTTCACAGAAGAAGATATACAGGTGATTCATAAATATATGAAAAAGTTTTCAACATCTCTAGTAATTAGAAAAATACAAATTAAAACAACTCTAAAAGTTCATCTTACTCCAGTTAGAATGGCTATTATCAAGAATACAAACAATAATAGATGGTGTGGATGTGAGGAAAAGGGCACACTTTTACATTGCTGGTAGAGTTGCAAATTGGTGCAGCCACTCTGGAATGCAGGGTAGAGAATCCTCAGAAAACTTGGAATGGATCCAATCCTTGGTTTATACCCAAAGGACTTAAAATTAGCATTCTACAGTAACACAGCCACATCTATGTTCATAGCAGCTCAATTCACAATCGCTAGATTATAGAACCAACCAAGATGCCCTTCAACAGATGAATGGATAAGAAACTGTGGTATATATACACAATGGAATATTATTCAGCCATAAAGAAGAATAATATTATGGCATTTGCAAATAAATGGATGGAATTGGAGAATATCATGCTAACTGAAATAAACCAATCCCCCAAAAAACCAAAGGCTGAATGTTTTCCCTGATAAGTGGATGATGATATACAATGGGGGTAGTGGGGTGTAGGGTGAGAGAAGAATGGAGGAACTTTAAATTACATAGAGGGAAATGAGAGGGAGGAGGGATATGAAAGATGGTGGAATGAGACAGACATCATTACCCTATGTACATGTATGATTACACAAATTGTATGAATCTACATCTTGCACACCCATAGAAATGAAATGATGTATCCCATTTGTGTACAATGAATCAAAATGCAGTCTGTAAAAGTAAAAACAAAAATTAAATTTTAAAATTTTAAAATTTTTTTAAAAACTTTCTCATGAAAGACATTAAAGCCAGGCATGATTCTCGTTTAAAGTTGAAGAAATGAAGAAACAAAGTATTAAATAACTCACAACAGTTCCTAGCCTAGTTTTTTAACAGCAGTGCTGAGCTAAGGCAGTACTGTTTTCATTTGCTATCTTTCTTTCTTTCTACTTCAAACCATAAGATGATTTCATCTTTTTTTAGTGATGTAGACTTTTAATTATGCCAAAAGTATAGTACTTCAGAATATGTAGTGTTATTAAAAACATAGGTTCTGGAACTAGACTACCCATGTTCAAATCCTTGCCCTGCTGTTTTCTGACTATGGAAGTTTAGGTAATTTACTTGCCTCAGTTTCCCCCATCAAATAAGAACAACAGCCTATTTACTTGTAAGCTTATTGTGAAGAGAAAAATTTCAAAGAAAAAAATTCAACAAATTGAACCTAAAAATCTATTATTTTTTATTTGTGATTCTTGAATCAAGTATCTTCCAACTGTAAACAGAAAAGTGCTCCAATAAGCAGAGCAGAGGAGGCAGGCTTTATAGACAGAAAAAGTGTATAAAAAGCAGAAACAAGGAAATAAAAGTGGATTGGCAGTTACAAAGTAACTTTCATTATAGGCTCAAAACAAAGAGAAATTCTTTATCATGTTGGCTCAGGTAAGCATGGCCTCTTCTAATTGATTGCTATGAATCTGCTGTTTTTAGAAAATTGGCCAGTTTTAAACTTCAGTTTCATTTTGTGGCACCTAGCATGAGTAACTCCATTCTGGTTTGGCCTGACCTATTGGAGCTCAGGGATTTTTATTTTGAGACAGAATCTTGCTAAGTTGCCCAGAATGGCCTTGAACTTACAATTCCTCCTGCCTCAAACTTCTGAGAAGCTGAAATTACAGGCATGCACAACCATACCCAGCCAAAACAATAGCCTCCCATAAACTTTGCCTAACATACAGTAAGTTTCATATCTCATGTGCATTAATTCTTTAAACAGAGCCTGACACATACTATGTCTGTTCCTAATAAAGCTAGCTTTATTATGAGGCAAATCATTTAAATATCAGTAATATCATAGGTTACATGATTTTTTTTTTTTTTTTTTTTTTTTTTTTTTTTTTTTTTGTGGTGCTGGGGATCGAACCCAGGGCCCTGTGCTTGTAAGGCAAGCACTTTACCAACTGAGCTATCTCTCCCCAGTCCAGGTTACGTGATTTCTTAACCTTTTGGTCCTTACTGCATTTCCAACCAGATGCCAGAAAAGGTGGATTTCCTACTATTGGGAGGTAAAAACTGGAGGACTTAGGTTTTCAGAATGTCAATCATGCCTGTATAACTCAGGTGTCATCTGAGTTCACCATCTCTGAGTTATAAACAAAACTAGAAGGACTATCCCTTATCCCAAGTGCCATATGAAACCCAATGATTTCTGTTAATTCTGACATCTATGCCTCCAAATCCCTGATTTTTATGTTTTAGTTCCTGTAGTGATTCTGTTCTTTCTGTTCTATACCAACCGAAATATGGCATTCTGCCCAATGTCCTTGATCGCAAACTGCTCACTCCAGATATCTTTAGGTGGTAACCTCGAATGAAGGCTCAGAGTGATGGGTTCAGTGTCACTGGGGTCATGTTTTATCCTCATTGATTATGTGCCCTGGAGGTTCTATACAGAGACACAAGAATTTCAACTGGAATATTAGTTATGTGTATTCTTATTGACCACCCCAAAGAGGGAATTTCCCACTTCCTTTAGAGTCTGCGAGCTTCCTGCCATACTAGTGTGGCAACCTCTTTCCCCAGCACAAATACCTTCCTCTGCCTCCTCCTCTTGACTTTCTTTTGCTGGTATATACCCAGAAATGCCTCTTCCTTTCTCACTCAGAACACTTTCCTTCAGGCATCACCTTCCACCTGACAAAATAACTTATCAAGGTGTTCTTCTCAACAAAGTAGCTCTTTTCACAAGAGGAATCCTGATGTCAGCTAATAAAATATTATTGTCACTCAGTTACATTTATTTAATGTGATGCTCTTTTTCAAGACAGAAATGTGGGTTTAAATATATGCTTAATCTATTTCACATTGATCCATGCTGGGAAGGAGTGTTCAGGAAATTTAGAACACTCAACATGGATCCAGCCCTGAAGAAATCCAGCTGTTTTTAGCCACTATAAAGACAAGGTCAAAAGATACAAAGGATGTAGCAGAAGTCAAGATAAAGTACTATGAGAGTTTAGATTTAGAGGAACCCTACATAAAAGGGCCTAGGAAAATGTTTTCAAAAATTGGTAAATCCATGTTTAATTCAGAAATGACTGGTTGTAACTCAGTGAAACCAGACAAGCTATTTAGTAATAGAAGGGACAGTGCTAAGGGTGAGAAACTTTAAAAACTGTCATAACTTAAAGCTTCACACTCAAAATAATAGCAGATGGTTTATAAAGAACTGAAGATGTACCATATAGAAATTCCATGTAATTCCTGAGCTACTCTAAGCTTGTAAATAAGGCAAAATGATGATGGCTATTTAGGCAAAGTGTTCATATTAAGGAAAAAAGGAAAATAAGCTTACGAGGAAGTTGTTAACATATAAAATGACAAAGACATTAAATGTAAGCACATGTGATTCAGTTTTGATTAGGTAATTAGATTTTTCATTATTTTGGCTGAAGGATAATCAAAATGAAATGATTCTACCAAATTAAGAGGACAACAAGAAGGGAAAACAACTCTCTCTGTAATCAGCTTTTAGTAGGAAAAAAAAGTTCTCTGATTATAGGGCAGAAAACATGGAGCCATGTGAGCTGGGAAACAAATGAGGTCATTCATCTTCTGACTATTGAAACAAACAGTATACCTAAGTGAGCTGTCTATATATAATGTATAAGAGACCATTATCACTAATGGTAACTGTTCTACACAGAGGTCAAAAAAGAAAAGAACTCTTAGAAATTAGCATCTTTTTTCCCTGTGCTATCAGGTATTAGTTTTTAGATGCAAAATACCTCAGATATAGAAAGGAGTTTAAAGGTAAACTTCATCATGAATAGTTATTTATTCCACTATGACAATTCTACCAGGTGGTGAATTAGCACCAATGCTTTCAGCACTAAATGTTTCTTTAGTGCCCTCCCCACCACAGCACATGCTAAGAGTTGGTTGGTTGGGGGAAGCAGATAGTCCCTGCCATCCTAGAGCTCATTCTTTAGCAGAGAGGAGCCTCCTCTAATACTAAGCCACCCTGCTTCTTTTTGGAATGACTCTAAATATTGGGATTTTTTAATTCAACTAAAATGTGTCTCCTTAAAACTTTTATCTAAGTTATGTTTTCTGGAATCATGAAATTTTTGAAAATAACATCATCAAAGTCACTTGGAAAAAAAAAAAAACAGTTAATAGGACAAGACCAATACAAAATGTAGCCTACCATTAGCAAATTCATTCTTAGTTGACACTACTTTCCACATACTGAAATATATTTTTTAATTATTTTTTATTTGTTTTATTTAATTATACATGACAGCAGAATGCATTTTGACTCATTGTACACAAATGGAGCACAACTTTTCATTTCTCTGTACATGATGCAGAATCTCACACCATTTGTGCAATCATACATGTACATAGGGTAATAATGTCCATCTCATTTCACCATCTTCCTCCCCACACCTCCTTCTCTTCCCTCACCCCCCTTTGCCCAATAGGAAGTTCCTCCATTCTTCCATTCCCCTCCCCCTTTATGTATCAGTATCCACTTATCAGAGAAAACATTTCACCTTTGGTTTTGGGGGACTGGCTTACTTAGCATGATATTCTCCAGCTCCATCCATTACCTACGAATGCCTTAATTTCCTTCTTCTTTAAGGCTGGGTAATATTTCATTGTGTATATATACCACAGTTTCTTTATCTATTCATCTCTTGAAGGGCATCTAGTTTTCCTTCCACAGTTTAGCTATTGTGAATCGAGCTGCTATACACACTGATGTGTCTGTGTCACTGTACTATACTTTTTTTTAAGTCCTTTGGGTATAGACCAAGGATCAGGATAGCTGGGTCAAATGATGGTTCCATTCCAAGTTTTCTAAGGAATTTCCATACTGCTTTCCAGAGTGGTTGCACCAATTTGCAATTCCACCAGCAATGAATAATGTAGAAATGTGTATAGTAGTGATAAAAAGTACTAAAATATGTAACAATATATTAAGAGAAGAATGGAGGAACTTTAGATTACACAGAGGAAAATAAGAGGGGGAGGGGGCAGAGGCATGAAAGATGGTAGAATGAGACAGACATCACTATCCTATGTGCATGTATGATTACATGAATGGTGTGAATCTACATTGTGTACAACCATAGAAATGAAAAGTTGTACCCCATTTGTGTACAATGAATCAAAATGCAGTCTGTAAAATTTTTAAAAAGAAAAAAGAAATATGTTAAGAAAGATGGCACACATGCACATCAAAATAAAGGGCAACTATTTGAGATGATAGATATGTTCATTTTCTTGACTATAGTAATTGTTCAACTATGTATATCAAAACTTCATGCACCAGGAGAGACAGGAAGACAGCAGAATAGAGAGGTTGCTTCCCTGGTGGCTCCATGGTGTGAAACCAAGAAAAACAGACAGACAGCTTTTCAGCGAGGTGGGCGAATAAACAAAAATTAGGGGAAACTTTCCTGGAATTTAATGTTGGACACTCAAGATAGATTAGGGACTCAGAAGATCAAATATAATAAAATAAGGAAGAAATCCCAGTGCCACAGTCACAGCAGCAGCTGGAGGCACAAGCCATAATGGTCTCTCCTGAACACATTAAATCAATAATGGCATTAAAGGAAGCCCCATTCTCAGGAGGACTGAGGTGTGTCAAAGTACACAGAATTTATAGATCAGAGTCCCTGCCTGACTAAACAGTAAGATGCACTGCACAATATCTTTGTATGAGAAAGAAGCTGCCATCTCTCCAGGGGGTGTGTGGAGGACAGCAGAAGGAACCATTTTGCAGCCACAGTGCAGGGGCCAGCCGTTAGGGGAACCAATTTGTGGCAGACCCTAGGTCTGGTTTGAAAAACAAGCCAAGCAAACCCATGCTACATGACAGAGAGTGTGCCTAAGTGACCAGGAGAAAATTGAGCATGGAGAGAGGTTTACACAGGGTAATACTGGTCATGGAAACCCAACTGGCTTCCCCCTCCTCCACCAATCTAGCTGCTTACAGGACCAATCAGGAAAGAAGCACCAGACCAGTAATTTGAAAGGGCAGGAGTGGGAGAGATTGAGTTTATTGACTGGATCAGAGACCAGGAATGTGGGGTCCACAAGCAATGTAATGGGCTAAGAACTGGCTCCTATACTACATGAGTATAACCCAAAAGAGATTCCTGGAGTGCAGTCTTCCAGCATGGAGCAGCCAATGCTGGGCCCTGGATGTGCACTGATTTAAAATCTCCAGACCAATTGGCATTTAGCAAAGAGCCTGGAGCATATCTAGGCCTAAATCAGCCTCCAGGAGTTTCACCTCCAGGATTTACCTCTCACTCTAGCAACCCCACCCTGAGGGTGGGGCAAGCATCATGCTCCAGACAACCCCACCTAACTGCTGGAGAAGGGAAGCTGAGAAATGTTTTAACTCCAACCGAAACAACTGTTCCATTTTTCATCGAGATCTTTTTTTCTTTCTTTTTTCTTTTTTCTCTCACATTTCTATCATTTTGAAACCAATTATTTTTCACGCATCAGTTTATTGAGGACTAGGATATCTGACTAGTATATTTCAGTTTTGTTTTGTATTCTTTTATTTTTACTTTTTTCTTTCTCTTTAATTTTTAAAAATTTTTACTTTATATGTGTGTGTGTGTGTGTGTGTGTGTGTGTGTGTGTATTTCCTCTCATTTATCTGTTTCCCTTGGTTCTTTTTCTCTTTTTTCCTGCAAACAATCTCTATTATTCCTCTTTTACTCTTACTTTAAATTTTGCTTCCATTTCTGTCTTCTTTCCTCCTAAACATCACATCCTACACCACTTCTGTTCTCTTTGTCCACAATTTGAAATTGTAAACCTTTTGCAAACTTACTGCTTTTATTCTAGGCAATAATTGAACACATTATTTCTGATTGTTGCGACAGAACTGTAGACATCTTACTAAGAACTATTTGACTTAAGGCTGTATATTGTTTTCATTGGGTGCTGTTAATATTGGTCTCCCCTTTGAAGGTGAGGTACTGTAAACCTTCAGGGACACTGTAATTCTACAGGATAAAAATTGTACTGCCTCAGATCAACACTGCTAGGTGGGTAGAATTATAAACAACGTGAATAAACAAGGAAACAAATTGCCTCAAACAAACCAAGATGCTCCAATAATAGAATCCATTGATCCCACAGTGGAAGAGAAGTGTAGAAAGCACATTGTTAAACTGATCAGTGAGGTGAAGGACAGTATAAGAAATGAAATCAGAGAGAAAATACAGGCAGTGAAAGATCACTTCAATAAAGAAATTCTTTAAAAAATCAAGCAGAGATATTTGAAATGAAGGAATCAATGACCAAATTAAAAATTCAATGGAATTTTAAAAATTAAAAACTAAAAATTCATGACCAACAAACTAGACCACTTGGAAGACAGAGTTTTAAGCAATGAAGACAAAATAAATATATAATCTTGAAAATAAAGTTGACCTTGGGGAAAAGACATTAAGAGATCATGAACAGAACTTCCAAGAATTATGTATTAAAATGAAAGAAACAAATTTAAGATTTATTAGCATAGATGAAGGCATGGAAATATAAACAAAAGGAATGCACTATCTTTTCAATGAAATGATAACAAAAAATTTTCCAACCTAAATAATGAAATGGAAAAATCAAATACAGGAGGCTTATAGGACCCCAAATGTACAAAACTACAATAGATCCACTCCAAGTCACATTATTATGAAAATGCCAAACATACAGAATATGAGAGCGTTTCTGCATGGAGCCAGCTCCAAGTCCCGGAGCAGCGGCAAGCTCCAGCCCTCAGGAAGCTTCAGGGATCAGGACAGGGCAGCCAGGGACTTCCCCAAGCAGTCTTGCTCCCTCTGTGGCAGGCTCCTTTCATGGCCAGCTTCTCAACGCAGGCCGCCCAGTGAGAGCCGTTCTGCACAGAGCAAGCTCCAAGTACCAGAGCCAGCAGCGAGCTCCGGCTCGCAGGCAGCCTCTGGGACCAGGGAAGGGTAGCCAGAGACTTCTCCAAGCAGCCCTGCACCCTCCAGCAGCAGGCTCTTTCCACGGTCAGCTAATTGGAGCAGACAGCCCAGTGAAAGCCTTTCCGCACAGAACAAATTCCAAGTCCTGGAACCATTAGTGGGCTAGGGGCAGCTTTCTTCGGAAACACTGCATTATCAAGTTCCTCCAAGACTTCAGGCTACTGAAGGCTTGGAGGTGATATACTGGAAATCTACAGGGACACTATAAGCCAATAGAGGAAATCTGCAATATCTCAGAGTTCCACTGATATCTGACCAATATGAGAAAACAAGTGAAGAAAATGTCCCAAACAAACCTAGATACTACATCAAAAAAACCCAATGACAGCACAGCAGAAGAAATGTCAGAAAGGGAGTTCAGAATGTACGTAATTAAAACGATCAGGGAAGCAAATGAGGAGATGAAAGAGCAAATGCAGGCATTGAAGGAGGAGATGAAAGAGCAAATGCAGGCATTAAATGATCGCACCAATCAACAGTTAAAAGACCAAATACGGGAAGCAAGAGATCATTTCAATAAAGAGTTAGAGATACTGAAAAAAAACCAAACTGAAATACTTGAAATGAAGGAAACAATAAACCAAGTTAAAAACTCCATAGAAAGCATAACCAATAGAATGGAGCACCTGGAAGACAGAACCTCAGACATTGAGGACAAATTATTTAATCTTGAAAGCAAAGTTGGCCAAACAGAAAAGATGGTAAGAAATCATGAACAGAATCTACAAGAATGATGGGATATCATGAAAAGGCCAAATTTAAGAATTATTGGGATTGAGGAAGGCTTAGAGAAACAAACCAAAGGAATGAACAATCTATTCAATGAAATAATATCAGAAAATTTCCCAAATCTGAAGAATGAAATGGAAAACCAAGTACAAGAGGCTTATAGAACTCCAAACATACAAAATTACAACAGACCCACACCAAGGCACATTATTATGAAAATACCTAACATACAAAATAAAGACAGAATTTTAAAGGCTGCGAGAGAAAAGAATCAAATTACATGCAGAGGGAAACCAATAAGAATATCAGCAGATTTTTCAATCCAGACCCTAAAAGCTACAAGGGCCTAGAACAACATTTACCAAACCCTGAAAGAAAATGGATGCCCACCAAGAATCTTATACCCAGCAAAACTTACTTTCAGATTTGACGATGAAATAAGATCCTACCATGATAAATGAAAGCTAAAGGAATTTACAAAAAGAAAGCCAGCATTACAGAACATTCTCAGCAAAATATTCCATGAGGAAGAGATGAAAAACAACGATGCAAATCAACAACAGGAGGCGCTAGCCTAAAGGAATAGCCAAATAAAGGAGAAACCAAATCATGTCAAAAAACAAATATAAGTCAAATGACTGGGAATACAAATCATATCACAATAATAACCCTGAATGTTAATGGCCTGAACTCATCAATCAAAAGACATAGACTGGCAGATTGGATTAAAAAGAAAAATCCAACAATATGCTGTCTGCAAGAGACTCATCTCATAGAAAGAGATACCCATAGACTAAAGGTGAAAATATGGGGGAAAACATACCATGCACACGGACACAGCAAAAAAGTTGGAGTATTCATCCTCATTTCAGATAATGTGGACTTCAAGTCAAAACTAGTCAGAAGGGATAAAGAAGGACATTACATACTGCTTAAAGGAAGCATAAATCAGCAAGACATAACAATCATAAATATCTACGCCCCGAACATTGGCTCATCCACGTACGTCAAACAAATCCTTCTCAATTCCAGAAATCAAATAGGCCATAACACAATAATACTAGGCGATTTTAACACACCTCTCTCACCACTGCATAGATTTTCCAAACAAAAATTGAATAAAGAAACCATAGATCTCAATAACACAATCAACAATTTAGACTTAACTGACATCTATAGAATATACCATCCAACAAAGAAGGAATACACTTTCTTCTCAGCAGCACATGGATCCTTCTCTAAAATAGACCATATTTTATGCCACAAAGCTACTGTTAGCAAATACAAGAAGATAGAGATACTACCTTGTACTCTATCAGATCATAATGGATTGAAATTAGAAATAAATGACAGAATAAAAAACAGAAACTTCTCCAATACCTGGAGACTAAATAATACACTATTATATGATGAATGGATAACAGAAGACATCAGGAGGGAAATAAAAAAGTTCTTAGAAGTAAACGAGAACAAAGACATCATATCAAAATCTCTGGGACACTATGAAAGCAGTACTTAGAGGAAGATTTATTTCATGGGGTGCATTCAACAAAAGAAGTAGAAATCAACAAATAAATGACTTAACACTACAGCTCAAAGCCCTAGAAAAAGAAGAGCAGACCATCACCAAAAGTAGTAGAAGACAGGAAATAGTTAAATCAGAGCCGAAATCAACAAAATTGAAACAAAAGAAACAATTGGAAAATTAACAAAATAAATAGTTGGTTCTTTGAAAAAATAAATAAAATTGATAAACCCTTAGCCACACTAACAAAGAGAAAGAGGGAGAAAACTCAAATTACTAAAATTTGGAATGAACAAGGAAACATCACAACAGACACGACTGAAATACAAAACATAATTAGAAGCTATTTTGAAAATCTATACTCCAACAAAACAGAAAACCTCGAAAACATCAACAACTACCTAGAGACATATGAATTACCTAAACTGAATGAGGAGGACATACACAACTTAAATAAATCAATTTCAAACAATGAAATAGAAGAGGTCATCAAAAACCTACCAACGAAGAAAAGTTCGGGACCAGATGGGTTCTCAGCTGAGTTCTACAAAACCTTTAAAGAAAAGCTCATTCCAATACTCCTCAAAGTATTCCATGAAATAGAAGAGGAGGGAACCCTCCCAAACTCGTCCTATGAAGCCAATATCACTCTGATACCTAAATCAGACAGAGACACATCGAGGAAAGAAAATTTCAGACCAATATCCTTAATGAACATCGATGCAAAAATTCTCAACAAAATTTTAGCAAATCACATACAAATATATATTAAAAAGATAGTGCACCTTGATCAAGTGGGTTTTATCCCAGGGATGCAAGGTTGGTTCAACATCTGGAAATCAACAAATGTCATTCACCATATCAACAGACTTAAAGTTAAGAATCATATGATTATTTCAATAGATGCAGAAAAAAGCATTCGATAAAATACAGCATCCCTTCATGCTCAAAACACTAGAAAAAATTGGGATAGTGGGAACATTCCTTAACATTATAAAGGCCATCTATGCCAAGCCCATGGCCAATATCATTCTAAATGGTGAAAAACTGAAAGCGTTCCCCCTAAAAACTGGAACAAGGCAGGGATGCCCTCTTTCACCACTTCTATTCAACATCGTCCTTGAGACTCTAGCCAGAGCAATTAGACAAACCAAAGAAATTAAAGGGATACAAATAGGAAAAGAAGAACTCAAAGTATCCCTGTTCACTGATGACATGATTATATATTTAGAGAACTTGGAAATTCCACCAGAAAACTTTTAGAACTCATAAGTGAATTCAGTAAAGTAGCAGGTTACAAGATCAATGCTCATAAATCCAATGCATTTTTATACATAAGTGATGAATCTTCAGAAAGAGAAATTAGGAAAACTACCCCATTCACAATAGCATCAAAAAAAATAAAATACTTGGAAATCAATCTCACAAAAGTGGTGAAAGACCTCTACAATGAGAACTACAGAACACTAAAGAAAGAAATTCAAGAAAACCTTAGAAGATGGAAAGATCTCCCATGTTCCTGGATAGGCAGAATTAATATTGTCAAAATGGCCATACTACCTAAAGCGCTATACAGATTCAATGCAATTCCAATTAAAATCCCAATGATGTACCTTGCAGAAATAGAGCAAGCAATTATGAAATTCATCTGGAAGAATAAAAAACCTAGAATAGCTAAAGCAATCCTCAGTAGCAAGAGTGAAACAGGGGGTATCGCAATACCAGACTTTCAACTCTACTACAAAACAATAGTTACAAAAACGGCATGGTATTGGTACCAAAATAGACAGGTAGATCAATGGTACAGAATAGAGGACATGGACACAAACCCAAATAAATACAATTTTCTCATACTAGACAAAGGTTCCAACAATATGCAATGGAGAAAAGATAGCCTCTTCAACAAATGGTGCTGGGAAAACTGGAAATCCATATGCAGCAGAATGAAATTAAACCCTTATCTCTCACCCTACACAAAACTCAACTCAAAATGGATCAAGGACCTCGGAATCAGACCAGAGACCCTGCATCTTATAGAAGAAAAAGTAGGTCCAAATCTTCAACTTGTTGGCTTAGGATCAGACTTCCTTAACAGGACTCCCATAGCACAAGAAATAAAAGCAAGAATCAACAACTGGGATAGATTCAAACTAAAAAGCTTTCTCTCAGCAAAGGAAACTATCAGCAATGTGAAGAGAAAGCCTACAGAGTGGGAGAATATCTTTGCCACTCATACTACAGATACAGCACTCATTTCCGGAATATATAAAGAACTCAGAAAAACTCTACACCAAGAATACAAATAATCCAGTCAACAAATGGTCTAAGGAAATGAACAGACACTTCACAGAAGATGTACAAGCAATCAACAGATATATGAAAAAATGTTCAACATCTCTAGTAATAAGAGAAATGCAAATCAAAACTACCCTAAGATTCCATCTCACCCCAATTAGAATGGCGATTATCAAGAACACAAGCAACAACAGGTGTTGGCGAGGATGTGGGGAAAAAGGTACACTCATACATTGCTGGTGGGGTTGCAAATTAGTGCAGCCACTCTGGAGAGCAGCATGGAGATTCCTCAGAAAGCTTGGTTGGAACCACCATTTGACCCAGCTATCCCACTCCTTGGCCTATACCCAAAGGAATTAAAATCAGCATACTACAGAGATACAGCCACATCAATGTTCATTGCTGCTCAATTCACCATAGCCAGATTGTGGAACCAACCTAGATGTCCTTCGATTGATGAATGGATAAAGAAACTATGGCATATATACAATGGAATATTACTCCGCAATGAAGAATGATAAAATTATGGCATTGGCAGGCAAATGGATGAAATTGGAGAATATCATGCTAAGTGAGATAAGCCAATCTCAAAAAACCAATGTACGAAAGATCTCGCTGATAAGCGGATGATGACAAATAATGGGCGATAGGAGGGGTTAGCATTAGGGTTAGGTTTAGGGTTAGGGTTAGGGAGGGGGGCAAGAATGGAGGAAGGAAGGACTGTATAGAGGGAAAAGAGGGGTTGGAGGGGTGGAGGAAGGAAAAAAAATAACAGAATGAATCAAACAACATTGCCCTATGTAAATTTATGATTACACAAATGGTATGCCTTGACTCCATGTACAAACAGAGAAACAACATGTATCCCATTTGTTTACAATAAAAAAAATTAAAAAATCACAAAATGCAATTTAAAAAGTTCATTCTTTGAAAAAAATTATAAAAATTAATAAAAATTTAGCTGCAAAAATGAAGAGGAAGAGATAAACTCAAATTACTAAAATTGTGTTGAAAAAGGAAATATCACAACACACACTACTGAAATACAGAAGATAATCAGAAACTATTTTGAAAATTTATACTCCAATATATTAGAAAACCTCAAAGACAGCAACAAATTTCTAGAGGCAAATTACCTGCCCAAACTGAACAGGAGGAGTTACCCAATTGAAACAAATCAATTTCAAGTAATGAAATAAAAGACACCATCAAAAGCCTACCAACTAAGAAAATTCCAGGACCAGTCATATTCTCAGCCAAGTTCTCAAAGACCTTCAAATAAGAATTAACACCAATACTTCTTAAATTATTCCATGAAATAGAAAGCCAGAGAACCCTTTCAAACTCATTCTATGATGCTAATATCACCCTGATAACAAAACCAGACAAAGACACACCAAGGAAAGAAAACTTCAGACCAACATCCCTGATGAACATAGGTTCAAAAATTCTCAATAAAATTCTGGCGAATTGCATATAAAAACATATTTAAAACATGGTGCACCACAATCAAGTGGGGTTCATCCCAGGGATGCAAGGTCGGTTCAACATATGTAGATAAATAAACCTAATTCATCACATCAATAGACTTAAAGACAAGAATCATATGATTATCTCAATAGACATATAAAAGCATTTGAGAAATGGAGCACTCCTTCATGTTCAAAACACTAGAAAAAATATGGATAGTAGGAATATACTTCAACATTGTAAAAGCTATCTATACTAAACCCAAGGCCAACATCTTTCTAGATGGAGAAATATTGAAAGCATTCCCTCTAAAAACTGGAACAAGAAAAAAATGCCCTATTTCACCACTTTTATTCAACATCATACTAGAAACTCTAGCCAGAGCAATTAGAAGAAAGAAATTAAAGGGATACAGATAGGAAAAGAAGAACCCAAACTATCACTACTTGCTGACAACATGATTCTATATTTAGAAGACCCCAAAAATTTTACCAGAAAACTTCTACAACTCATAAATGAATTCAGTGAAGTAACAGAATACAAAATTAACACCCATAAATGAATTGCAGTCCTATACATCATTGATGAATCTGCCAAAAGAGAAATTAGAAAAACTACCCCATTCACAGTAGCCTAAAAAAAAAAATTGGGGAATCAATATAACAAAAGAGGTGAAGCACCTCTAAAATGAAAACTACAGAACACTAAAGAAAGAAATTAAAGAAAACCTTAGAAGATGGAAAGATCTCCCATGCTCTTGGATAGGCAGGATTAACATCGTCAAAATGGTCATACTACCAAAAATGCTATACAAATTTAATTCAATTCCTATTAAAATCCCAATGATAATCTTCATAAAACTAGACAAGGCAATCATGAAATTCATTTGGAAAAATAAGAGACCCATAATAGCCAAAAAAATTCTTAGCAAGAAAAATGAAACAGGAAGCACCACAATACCAGACCTTAAATTATACTACAGAGCTATAGTAACAAAAATGGCATGATACTGGCACTAAAATTGATACATAGACAAATGGTACAAAATAGAAGACACGGAGACAAATCCACATAAATATGATTATTCCATACCAGACAAAGTTGCCAAAAATATACATTGGAGAACAGATAGCCTCTTCAATAAATGGTTCTGGGAAAACTGGAAATCCATATAGAGCAAAATGAAATCAAATCCCTATCTCTCACCCTGCACCAAACTCAACTCAATACAAGAAAAAGTAATCCCAAATATACATCACGTCAGTTTAGGAACTGACTTCCTTAACGAGACTCCTAAAGCTCAAGAAGTAAAATCAAGAATCAACAAATGGAATGGATTCAAACTAAAAAGTTTTCTCAGCAAAGGAAACAGTCAAGAATGTGAAGAGACAGCCTACAAAATGGGAGAACATCTTTGCCACCTGTACCTCAAAGAGAGCATTAATCTCCAGGATACATAAAGGACTCAAAAAACTTAACGCCAAAAAGAAAAAAATTAATAAATGGGCAAAGGAACTGAACGGACACTCCACAGAAGCAGAGGTATCATTAGTCAACAAATATATGAAAAAAAAATGTTGCACATCTCTAACAATTAGAAAAATGCAAATTAAAATTACACTGAAATTCCATCTCACCCCAATTAGAATGGCAAGAATACAAGCAACAATAGGTGTTGGCAAGAATGTGGGGGAAAAGGTACACTCATACATTGCTGGTGGAACTACATATTGATGCAACCTTTATGGAAAATGGTATGGAAATTCTGTAGAAAAGTTGAATGGAACCACCATTTGACCCAGTTATCCTAGTTCTCGGCTTAAAACCAAAAGACTTAAAATCAGCATATTACAAGGATGCAGCTACATCAATGTTTACAGCAACTCAATTCACAATAGTCAAACAATGGAACCAACCTAGGTGCCCTTCAACAGATGAATGGATATAGAAAATGTGGTATATATACACAAGGGAATATTACTCAGTCTTAAGGAAGAATGAAATTATGGCACTTGCAGGTAAATGGATGGAGCTAGAGAATATCATGCTAAGTGAAATAAGCCAAACCCAAAAAACTAAAGGCCAAATATTTTCCCTGATCTGAGAATGCTAACTCACAATAAGAAGGGATAGGGAAGATTAGAAGTACTTTGGATTAGACAACGGGGGATGAAGGGGAGGGACAGGGAATTGAAATAGGAAAGAGAGTAGAATGAATCGGATATTACCATCCTATGTGCGTATATGATTACATGACCAATGTAATTCTACATCATGTACAATCAGAAGAATGAGAAGCTATACTCCACATATGTATAACATGTCAGAATACATTCTACTATCATGTATAACTAATAAGAATAAATTTTTAAAATCTTCATGCACCAAACATACATATAGACACAGGTGCACCCAAAAAAAGAAAAGAAGAAAGTGGCACCTTCGTCTCAGGAAATATCATGCAAACATTTAAGTTTTTAAAACTGTTTACACAAGAGTATATAATACCGTAGACACTTTCACAGAGTGGAATATTAAGTAGCTGAAAAACATGGAGACAGACCGCAGGCACACCGAATCCAGGAGTCCATCTCCAGTCCCTCCCAGAACTCTACTACAAAGTCAATGATTTTGAGACACATACAACCAAAGGGCAAAGATTATGTGAAAGAAGGAGACACCATAAGAAAGATGATAAACACCCCCAGGTCACCTTCCCCCCAACAAATCCCTTTTTTACACCTAAACAAAATCATCCACAGAAGTAAAGCAACACCAGTACCAGTCCTCCTGAAGGTCAAGCCCTGCAGGTATCACTGCATTTGAAGTGTGCACTTCACGGATGGGAACACAGAAGCACAGAGAGGCCACAGCCCGCTGTTTCACGCACTGGAACAGGATTTTAAGCCAAATTTGTTGGAATTCTCCATAGCCGCAGTCTCAAGAGAAAAGGTATGCCCTTTCCTCTGTATCTCACCTGAAATGCCAAAGTCTACTTGTACTATAACTGAAGGCCACCTGTCCTCTGTCAATGAAAAGAACTCTGAAAAAGTCACCTTTAGCCATAGGACATGGAGAACGCTAGGGGACATATCTTGAAAAAACTCTCCATTGCTGCTGGCATTTAAAATATAGGCACCTTTCGTTACCCTGCGTTGTGTTTCCCAGGCTTTCGCCCCTTTAACCCTAAGCAGTCTGAACACAGAAGTGGAGAGAAATGAGGTGGTGACAAGTCAAAGATAGAGATTGTTGTGTAAATGCTTCTCATTTTTTCAGAAAGTGCTGTGATGTCTGGCCCCTGGCCTAGCATGCCAGTCCCTCTCCAGGCAGCAAGATGGACACGTGAGAATCCTGTCTGTAATGCCAGGACTGAGTATGTGATATTCCTCTTATCACACAAAGGCAGGCCGAGGTCACAGGGACTTGGGAAAACACTTCTTTTCACATTATTTTGACCAGTTTCTCTGAAGGATAGGCTGGCACTCAGAAGACTGACAACTCCCATCTCAAAGTTCACGTCTCAATCCTGATTCTTAAATAAGCAAATGCCACCCACTTTTCATTTCCAAGTCCTGCAATTCACAACTTGATCTAAGGTCTAGAAAAAATATATTAAATCCTAGCCCTTAGTTTAAAAAAAAAAAAAAAAAAGGAAGATGATAAAATGAAATTTTGAATTTGGAAAGAAATCAATTTAACAAAACAATAATAAAAAAAGATATGCCTGAGAGAGCCAAAAAGTCAACTGATTTCCACTTAGAATAAACCAAAAAGGCTCAAAGAGTGGAAATAACAATAAAGGCAGGGGTATAGATAAGACTTAAACTAAGATTAATTGGAATATATATATAGTGAGTTCTACATACATATATATACATATTTACTTTTTTATTTATTTTTATTAAAACCAGGAAAAGATAAATGAAAACATTAAAAGTACAGAAATACCTTCAAAAGTCTGAAGAAATATTCTTTGCCTATAAGCTACTAATAAGAGTGAAGAAGGTAAAATAAAGATGTTTTCAGATATATAAAGTCTCAGAATTTTTTCTTCCATGAATTATTTCTCAGGAAGGTACAGATGGATATGTTCCACTACAGTAACAGAATATATGTAGAAGTTGTAAAAAAAAAAAAATGAACTTCAGAAAAAATAGGATCCAATTCAAGAAGAAAGGTGAAGATAATCCTTGGATGACTGCAAAGTATAGAAAGTCCTAAGAAGCCAGTGGGGCAGCAGACTCAAGAGATGAACGTCCTGATCAGAGGCTGATCTCAGTCAGGATGGCTCCAGACACATCACCAAGAAAACGGGGAAACTGAGGGACTGAATGCCTAAATTAATTGATGAGCTATTTACTTAATTACAAGTACACTGAAAACTAAGCAAATAGACAACAAAAACTTTTAAAAGCAAGGAAATATGATCATAGTGCACTGAAGAACTGGGTTGGAAGTAATATTTATATAATCTTCTAATGATATAGGCAATAAATATTAACAAAAAATTTTGATATAATATGGGAGAAAGGAAAGTAGGTGTGGCTATGCATGTAAGTGGGGAATAGGTTGGGGAGAAGTTATAGAGCAAGAGGGAAAATTTTCATTTTCTCCAATTAAAGTCAATAGGTCTGAAAAATCATGTAATCATAAAAATCTGTTTTTTATAAATACAAAGGTAAATTTCAAAATAAGCAGTCTAAGCAATCAAAAGTAGTTATTTTGAGAATTGGAAGTAATAAGATAAGAATATGCTGATTTTCATTATAAGGTTTGAAGAGTTATTTTATTAAAATAAATATTTATATTTTTTGATTTAATAAAAATTAAATGTAAATACATTACATAGATGACCCAAAAAATCAAGGCAAGAAGCACATACAAATGTTCATAGATTTATACAGGTTGAGTATCCCCCCATCCAAAATTCCTGGACCAGAAGCAGTTCAGATTTAAATTTTGGGGCATTTGGGAACATTTGCATTTTCATAATGAGAGATCTCAGGGATGGAACTCAAGTCTAAACATGAAATTCTCCTGTGTTCCATGCGCACCTTTAACACATAGTCTGAAGATAATTTTACACAATATTTTTAGTGTGCCATTATTTTGACTATGACCTGTCACATGAGGTCAGGTGTAGAACTTTCCACTCGTGGAGTCATGTTGATGTTCAAAAAGTTTCATATTTGGGAGTATTTGGGGGTTATGGATTTTTGGATTAGGGATACTTAACATATATTTAGATATTTGTTTTATTAAAGTTTTCTGGATAATTCAAACCATCTTTGATGAATATATACTACTAATATAATAAAAAGAATTAAATAGAAAGGAACAAGGTTAGGTTTAACTTGTTCTTTGAACTTCTGATGTTCCCTAGTATTTAACACATTTTTTTCAATGTACACAAAAATCTACTCTTCAGTCTCTCACAGAATTATTCTAAGAATTATCGTTAAATTCATTATTCTATTTCTAGAAAATATGTCCCCCTCAATCATAGCCAACACATACACAGACACACACACACACACCTTCAGCAATTAGAACAACTATTATACGTCTCTGCATCCTGTCCATCCCCATTTTACATGGCCCCTCAAATATTACAGATAATAATTCTGTAGGCATAACATTTAATTAAGACTGGGATTGAGTTTAAGAATGAAAAACTGAACATAAAGCAACTAGTACTCTCTTATTTATCTTTCCATTATAGTCTGGACTTTATGTTTTCCACTCTGAAGGTTCACCTTTTTACTAGAAGAGGTAAATATTAGGAGTCAAATACTCATACATGTTCACCATGATTAAATATTAAAATGTCTGCAAGCTTTGGATTCTTTCACTTCATATTTAATTTAGATTCTTAAGGGAAGTAATAAAAGTGACCAAATTATAGTGTTATATTGTGTTCATGTATGAATATGTAACAATGAATCCCATTATTATGTATAATCATAATATGATAACAAAAAAGATTATTAGCAAAAGTCTGCTTATGAAGTTGGAAATTTTTATCTTAAAAAAATCTATTACATCTAAGGTCTTAAAATTTCACACATGTAAATCCTGTTTTTCACATGTACCCCTTATTAGTCCCACCATTTTCTGAGCTCAGATTCTTGTCAATCCACCCCTATGTCACTGAAATGACCCTTAAACTTCTCTCCTGGGTATCTCTTCAATGACCTAGTATTGGAACTCCACTCCAATAGTTCCGCACTTTGCTGACTCCCATATCCTTCTTTATGATGCTCAATTTTTTCTGATGCATGGAAAAATCTTTTTCACTCCTTTATCTGTTAGTTAATCCATTAAACCCCAAGTTTCAATTCTGTGAATATTTAAACAAAATTGACCTGGGTGCATGAAAATAGGTTGGATATCATAATCTAGAACTAGTATATCCTTTACACATATTTTCATATATATGAAAAATATATACTTTTTAAAAGGTTCAATCATTCATCTATTATTTTTCCCCAAAAAATAAAATTCTAAAAGCATAATATTTATTTCAAAGTTACCATAAGTGGTGTATTTGTTGCTTAGTAAGTTTTTGTTTGTTTGTTTGTTTTTCAATTCCAGAGTGGTATTCAGTAAACAGAATAACAATTATTTCAGGTAAGCTGCATCAAAGACAATTGAAGATGAAAAACTACCATCCCTATATATAATTAATTTGTGCTGTGCACCAAGGAGAACCTGCTTTAAATTTACATGTCAATTTACAAACCTCATACTGTACAAGGCAAGGTTAGTAGCTATTGAAAATACCACCAGGACAGGGTTATCTAGAGACACACTCAGGGGCTGAGACTGTAGCTCAGTGGCATGTGTGAGGCACTGGGTTCAATCCTTAAAACCATATAAAAAAATAAATAAATAAAGCTGGGCTATCCATCTACAACTACAAAAAAGTTTTTTAAAAAATAAAGACACATTCAGTAGTGTGCTAACTACAAAAGATATTGTACAGTTTAAAACCAAATCTTACACAGCCTTACATTTCAATTTTTTCCTTTAAAAGGCGTGAGTGGTGACTGCCAGTCCCATCCCACCGAAGACAGACGCCGGACACTGAAGACCGACACGCTGACTCAGCATGCCATCACTGGGGTTCCCCACCTTCTTTGGAGGCTGGTGCAGACATTTTCAATTACTCCTGAGTGTGTGGCAACCATCGTTGCAAGAGTGTCTCCCTTCCTGAGACACCTACAGGAGACTGGAGGCCCTTTGACAGGTACCACTTTTTTTTTCACTTACATCCTACACCCTTCCTCATCCTCTTCATTCACCACTAGAAATACTGTATATAATAATTGAACTCATCCTGTTTATTACAATAATGTTAAAGTCTTTATAAGGGTTATCAGCTTCAGGGCTGCATTTTCTTTGTATTGGGTGCTACTGGTATTGATTTCCTCTTCAAAGGAAAGTTATTGAAAAACTGCAGGGTCACAATAAGCCTGCAGGGGGAAAACTTCAAATTCAGATCTTTATTGCTAGAGGGGAATGCACAGAAACAATATGAAAAAACAGAGAAAGATGAAAATACGAAAAAACAAACCAAGATGCTACTTCGATAGAATCCAATGACAGCATGGCAGTACAAATGACAGAAAACGAGTTTAGAATCTGCATAATTAAAATGATCCATGAAGCAAAAGATGAGATAAGAGAGCAAATGCAAGCAATGCATGATCACTCCAATAAACAGTTAAAAGAGCAAATGCAGGAAGCAAAATAACACTTCAATAAAGAAATAGAGATTCTGAAAAACAAACAAACAAATAATTGCAATGAAAGAAACAATAAACCAATTTAAAAACTCAATAGAAAGCATCACCAGCAGAATAGATCTCGTGAAAGACAGAATCTCAGAAAACAAAGAAAAAATATTTAATCTTGAAAATAAAGTTGATCAAACTGAGAACATGTTAAGAAATCATAAACAGAACCTCCAAGAATTATGGGATATCATGAAAAGACCAAATTTAAGGATTATTGTGATTGAGGAATGCACAGAGATACAAATCAAAGCAATGAACAACCAGTTCAACAAAATAATATCAGAAAATTTCCCAAACCTGAAAAATGAAATGGAAAATCAAATACAGGAGGCTTACAGAACACCAGGTGCACAAAACTAAAATACAATCCACACCAAGGCACAATATAATGAAAATACTTCACATATAAAATAAAGATAGGATTTTCAAAGGCTGCTAGAGAAAAGCATCAGGTGACTTAAAAGGGAAAACCAATATGGATATCAGCAGATTTCTCAGCCTAGCCTCTAAAAGCAAGAAGGGCCTGGAACAATATATTTCAAGCTCTGAAAGAACATGGATACCAACCAAGAATCCTATACCCAGCAAAACTAACCTTCAGATTTGACAATGAAATAAAATCTTTTAATGATAAACAAAAGTTAAAAGAATTTACAAATAGAAAGCCTGCACTATAGAACATTCTCAGCAAAATATTTCATGAGGAGGAAATGAAAAACAACAATACAAGTCAACAAAGGGAGGAACTACCCTAAAGGAAAAACCAATCAAAGGAGAAACCAAGTCAAGTTAAAAACCAAAAATAAGACAAAATGACCAGGAAAACAAATCACATCACAATAATAACACTGAATGTTAATGACCTAAACTCATCAATCAAAAGACATAGACTGGCAGAATGGATTAAAAAGAAAGACCCAACAATATGCTGCCTGCAAGAGACTCAACTCATAGAAAAAGACATCCACAGCCTAAAGGTGAAAAGATGGGAAAAAACCTACCATGCACATGACCTCAGTAAAAAAGCAGGGCTTTCTATCCTTATATCAGATAAAGTGGACTTCAAGCCAAAGTTAGTCAGAAGGGATAAAGAAGGACATTTCATACTGCTTAAGGGAAGCATATATCAGCAAGACATAATGATTTTAAATATTTATGCTCCAAACAATGGGAAATCAATGTACATCAAATGAACCCTTCTCAATTTTAAGAATCAAATAGACCAAAACACAATAATAGTGGGGGACTTTAACACACCACTCTCACCACTGGATAGATCCTCCAAACAAAAACTGAAAAAAGAAACTATAGAACTAATTAATATAATCAATATTATAGACTTAATGGACATTTATGAAGTATTTCATTCATCATCGAGTGAATACACTTTCTTCTCAGCAGCTCATGGATCCTTCTCCAAAGAAGACCATATGCTATGCCACAAAGAAACCATTAGTAAATACAAAAAAAAAAAAAAAAATAGAGATACTACCTTGTATCCTATCAGACCATAATGGAATACAATTAGAAATCAATGATAAAATAACAAACAAAAATTACTCCTACACCAGGAGCCTAAATAATATGCTATTGAATGAAGCATGGATAACAGAAGACATCAGGGAAGACATAAAATTCTTAGAAGCAAATGAAAACAATGACACATCATATCAAAATCTCTGGGACATTCTGAGAGTAGTACTAAGAGGAAAGTTCATTACATTGAACTCATATATTAAAAAATAAAAAGTCAACAACTAAATGACCTAACATTACATCTCAAAGTCCTAGAAAAAGAAGAACAGATCAACACCAAAAATAAGAGAAGACAGGAAATCATTAAAATCAGAACTGAAATCAATGAAATTGAAACAAGAGAAACAATTTAAAAATTGACCAAACACAAAGTTGGTTCTTTGAAAAAGTAAACAAAATTGATAAACCCCTTATCACACTAACAAAGAGGAGAGAGAAAACTCAAATTACTAGAATTTGTGATGAAAAAGGAAAGTATCAGGACAGATACCATGGAAATACATAACATAATTACAAACTACTTTGAAAATCTGTACTCCAACGAAATAGAAAATATCAAAGACATTGACAAATGTTTAGAGACATATGATTCTCCCAAACTGAATCAGGAAGATGTACACAATTTAAACAGATCAATTTCAAGCGCCAAAATAGAAGAAGCCATCAAAAGCCTACCAACCAAGAAAATCCCAAGACCGGATGGATTCTCAGCCAAATTCATCAAGTCCTTTAAAGAAAAAATAATACCAATACTTCTCAAAGTATTCCAGAAAATAGAAATGGAGGGAACCCTTCAAACTCATTTTATGAGGCTAGTATCACTTGGATACCAAACCAGACAAAAATTCATTAAGGAAAGAAAACTTTAGACCAATATCCCTGATGAACTTGTAAAATCCTTAACAAAATACTAGCAAACTGCATACAAAAATATATTAAAAAGATAGTGCACCATGATCAAGTGGGGTTCATCCCAGGGAAGCAAGGTTGGTTCAAAATCCAGAAATCAATAAATGTAATTCATCACACATCAATAGACTTAAAGTTAAGAATCATATGATTATTTCAATAGATGCTGAGAAAGCATTTGATAAAATACAGCGCCCCTTCATACTTAAAACACTAGAAAAAATAGGGATAGTAGGAACACACCTCAACATTGTAAAGGCTATCTATGCTAAGCCCACGAACCAACATCATTCTTAATGGAGAAAAACTGAAGCATTCCCTCTAAAAACTAGAACAAGACAAGGATGTCCTCTTTCACCTCTTCTATTCAACCTCGTCCTTGAAAGACTAGTCAGAGCACTTACACAGACCAAAGAAATTAAAGGATAAAAATAGGAAAAGAAGAATTCAAGCTGTCCCTATTTGTCAATTATTCTGTATTTAGAGAATCCAAAATCTCCACTAGAAAACTTCTAGAATTAATAAATTAATTCAGCAAAGAAGCGGGATATAAAATCAATGCACATAAATCTCATGCATTTCTATTCATAAGTGATGAATCCTCTGAAAGAGAAATTAGGAAAACTACTCCATTAACAATAGCCTCAAAAAAAAAATACTTGGAAATCAATCTAACAAAAGAGGTAAAAGATCTCTACAATGAAAACTACAGAACACTAAAGAAAGAAATTGAAGAAAACCGTAGAAGATGGAAAGATCTTCCATGTTCTTGGACCTGCAGAATTAATATTGTCAAAATGGCCATTCTACAAATTCAATGCAATATCAATTAAAATCTCAATGACATTTCTCATAGAAATAGAGAAAGCAATCATCACTTTCATCTGGAAGAATAAGAGACCTCAAATAGCCAAAACAATCCTGAGCAGAAAAAGTGAAGCAAGAAGTACCACAATACAAGACCTTAAACCATACTACAGAACAACAGTAACAAAAATGGCATGGTATTGGCACCAAAATAGACAGGCAGACCAATGGTACAGAATAGAAGAGACAGATGACCCACATAAATACAGTCACCTCATACCAGACAAAGGTGCCAAAAACATACAATGGAGAAAAGATAGCCTATTCTACAAATGGTGCTGGCAAAACTGGAAATCCATATGCAGTAAAATGAAATTAAACCCCTATCTCTCACCCTGCACAAAACTCAACTCAAAATAAATCAAGGACTTAGGAATTAGACCAGAGACCCTACACCAAATAGAAGACAAAGTAGGCCCAAATCTTCATCATATTGGCTTAGGATCAGACTTCCTCTACAAGACTCACAAGAAATCAAAGCAAGAATCAATAAATGGTATGGACTCAAACTGAAAAGATTTTTTCTCAGCAAAGGATGCAATCAATAATGTGAAAAGAGAGCCTCCAGAGTGGGAGAAAATCTTTTCCACACACACTTCAGATAGAGCACTTATCTCCAAAATTCATAAAGAACTTGCAAAACTTTATACCCAAAATACAAAGAACCCAATCAATAAATGGACCAAGGAACTGGACAGACACTTTACAGAAAAAGACATACAGGCAATTAATAAATATATGAAAAAGTGTTCAACATCTCTAGTATTTAGAGAAATGCAAATTAAAACAATTAAATTCTAAGATTTCATCTTACTCCAATTAGAATGGCTATTATCAAGAACACAAACAATAACAGATGTTGGCATGGATGTGCAGGAAAAGGCATACTTTTACATTGCTGGTGGAATTGCAAATTGGTGCAGTCAGTCTGAAAAGCAGTGTGGAGAATCCTCAGAAAACTTGGAATGGACCCACATTTTGACCCAGTTATCCCACTCCTCAGTTTATACCTAAAGGACTTAAAATCAGCATACTACAGTGATGCAGCCATATCAATGTTCATAGCAGCTCAATTCACAATAGATTGTGGAACCAATCTAGATGACCTTCAACAGATGAATGGATAAAGAATGGAATATTAGTCAACCATAAAGAAGAATAATATTATGGCATTTGCAAATAAATGGATGGAATTGGAGAATATCATACTAAGTGAAATAAGTGAACAGAACAAGAAGGCCAGCAGAGGCCTCTTGGGTGCACTGGGATCCTTGAACTTGTTTTTTGTTTCCCCTGTAGGAAGGATATAGGTTTTTATTTCTCTTTCATAATTGGCCTTGTCCACCTTTGCCATGTCTTCACATTTTTCTTTCTCTCCAGCAGACAAGTGCTCCTCCCAGCAAGTTTGCACAAAGAATGCATATATGACACTTTGCCTCTTGACTTCTGTGGCTCTCCTTTGCCCATGTTTAGTTATTTTTCCTCAGTGAGGCACAGAGTCGCCCAGTGCCCGTCGGGCTCTCACTTGCTCTGGCGCTGACTCTGTGGAGCTCAATGCACTGCAATGGCTGTGAGAGCAGGAGCCAGACGCAGACCTCAATAAGGTTTTTGTAGGTGTCCTATATGTAGGATGATGGGACAAATGAGTTAAAGTACTGGATGGCCCACTTCAAATTCGACCTCTGTGAATCATTTCCAAGTCTCATAATTTGGCATTATAGTCACTTTTTAGCTATTTTCCCTCTAAAACATTTTTGTACCTCTAAAACTCTTCCTGTAGCAACTGTTTCAAGGTACATATAATCTTTAGGTCACCCAAAATGTCTCCTATAGTGTTTGTTCAGAGTAAGGGCATAATAAATATTGAATTAAATTTTAACAAAATGGCACAATGTTGGATCAAATAAAAATTATCTGATCATACCAAAAGTAAGACCCACAAAATACTCCTGACTTTACAGCTATTGCAACTCTATTTCATAAAAGTTTCTTCCATTTCATGTATTTATGTTGTAGGCAATTGTCAATCATTTAAATTTCAAGATCCTACTTGTTACTTAGTGTAGAGGGATTGTTAGTTCATGTGGACATATTTATCTTAATTTTTATGGCCCATTTTTGCTTCATTTTGGAAACCTATTTTTCTTACTTTTAGATGAAACAAAATGAATCTGTCCACTGAGGTGAATAACACTTTAGATAAAGGACAAGTCAATGGCTGGATAAGTTGTAAAATTCCATTGTTGCACTCCATTTCCTCATAGAACATTGCAGGGAAATGAATAGAAATTAACTCAAAAGGGCTCTAACACTTTGTCACATTTTTAAGCATTTAATAGAACACATAAATAGGAGAGGAACTCATACTTTGAAATTCAGTTTATTTTTGCAAAACAAGCCAGAACTCTACCACCAAAGAAAGTATTGATAGAAAAAGCAAGGTTTAAGAACTAAGAATGCCAACAATGATCCCATGATCCAACTTTTTAAAAGTTGGGCTTCCTTAAGTCTCCAGAGGAAGACACTATTTTCACTTTATGAATTACTAAACAGATATTAATATTTAAATGTGGCAGACACAATCCACTAAATATTTTGTACATATATATTTTTAAAAAATATGATTTTAATAGGTTTTCAGTAAGAGTTTAATTAAAATTAGTGTAGACAAATTATATTCTTTTCATTCCTGAAATAACAAATTATAATATTTATAGATTTCTTCAAATTATTGTAATAACAAATGTTCAAATCACCTTCAATTTATTAATTAATACACTCTGTATCCATCAGAGGTCTCCAGAGAAATGGAACCAAGAGGAGATATGTGTGTAAATGTGTGTGTGTGCATGATATACAGAATTGTTATATGTAGATAAACATATCCTCTTGGTGGCTATCTGGAGAAAGAAATTTTAAGGAACTGGTCACATGATTATGGGGGCTGGAAGTCTGAAATCCAAAGGAACACATGATCAGCTAGAGCCTCCAGCAAGAGTTGACATCTCAGTCATGAGTCTGAAATCCATAGGTAGGTCAGCAGGCCTCAAAGTCAAGCAGAATTTCTATGTTACAATCTCTTTTTTTTGTAATTTTTTATAGACTGCATTTTGATTCATTGAATACATCATTTAGTTTCTATGGTTGTTATGTTACAATTTGAGGCAGAATTTCTTGTCCAGAAAACCTCGGTTTTTGCTCTTAAGGTCATCAAATTATTGAATAAGCCCTACATTACTGAAAGTCAACTGATTGTAAATATTAATCATATCTACAAAATACCTTCAACAGCAACATCTAGACTAGTTTTTGACCAAACAACTGGGTACATAACCTAACCAAGTTGACACAGGAAATTAATCATCACACACTCAGTCAGAAAATATTAATTGAGCACTTCCTAAGGGCCTGGTTCTATTCAGACACAGACCTTCCATCCAAGCCATCATATTACCATGTGGAAAACACAAAGCACATCCAACTACAAGGCAGTGTGAAAAGTATGATGCTGAAGGGCCAAGGAGCCAGATAAAGGGCATGAAATTCAGTCACAGTGACTGAAAACTCCATTAGGAGAAAAGTAATGATGGAACCAAATTTTGGAGGACAAGAAAGAGTTATTGAGCTGTGCACGAGAAGGAGAGGGAACAAAATCAAGTACAAAAGTCATCTGCATAAAAACAAATGATACATTAGTCTGTAGGATATAGAGAACTCAAAAAAACTTAACACCAAAAAAAACAAATAACCTAATCAATAAATGGGCTAAGGAAATGACCAAATACTTCACAGAAGAAAATATACAATCAATCAACAAATATATGAAAAAATATTCAACATCTCTAACAATTATAGAAATGCAAATCAAAACTACCCTAAGATTTCATCTTGCTCCAATCAGAATGGCAATTATCAATAATACAAGCAACAATAAATGTTGATGAGGAAATAGGGGAAAAGGTACATTCATACATTGCTAGTGGGGTTGCAAATTGGTACAGTCACCCTGGAAAGCAGTATGGAGATACCTCAGAAAAGTTGGAGTGGAACCACCATTTGACCCAGCTATCCAACTCCTTGGTTTATACTCAAAGGACTTAAAATCAGCATAGTACAGTGACACACTCGCATCAATGTTTATAGTAGCTCAAGTCACAATAGCTAAACCATGGAACCAACTTAGGTGTTCTTCAACAAATAAATGAATAATGTTTCTCTCTCTCCCTTTATCTCTCTCTCTCTCTCTTTCTCTCTTTCTACACACACACACACACACACACACGCACACACACACAATGAAATATGACTCAGCTTTAAAGAATGAAAATATGGCATTTGCAGGTAAATGTATGAAACTGGAAAATATCATGGTAAGCAAAATAAGCCAAACCCAAAAAACCAAAGGCCAAATGTTTTCTTTGATACTAGAGTTATTTTAGACAAGGTAGAGGTGAGTGAAGGGAGGGGAAGGGGTATGGGGATTAGAGGGATAGTAGAATGAAACAGACATTATTATCTCGTGGACATATTACTGCATGACCAATGTGATCCTATAATATGTATAACCAGAAAAATGAGAAATTATACTCCATGTATGTAAGATTTATCAAAATGCATTCTACTGTCATGAGTAACTAATTAGAACAAATAAAAAAAATTTTTTTTAAAACAAGATGCAGCTGCATTTGGTTTGTTTGGAGTAAAGAATGCAAGTGCCACTATGGCAGAAAATTGAACCAAATAAGTGGTCATATGCCAGAAAACAAAAGACTTTAGGTTCCAGGTCACAGCATCTGAACCATATCCTGAAGGCTATGAGAACTCATCTAGAAGAAGTTGTATGATAAAACTGGCACATCAGAAAGATAGCCTTAACTACAGGGCTAAGACTGCAGAGTTGGGAGAACAGGAGAGCATAGAGTTGGAATTTCAGGTTGGGGAGTTACATAAAACAGAGACCAGATTGGAGAATTCCAGAAAATTAAAAGTTGTGAAGATGTAGAGCAGTGAAGAGAAAAGATAAAGATAGGTAAGGAGATTTTAGGAAGTAGAATCAAAAGGATGCACTGATTAATTGATATGTGTTGTGGGAAATAGAGGCATATAAGGTAAC
Source organism: Sciurus carolinensis (assembly GCF_902686445.1). Lineage (NCBI taxonomy): Eukaryota > Metazoa > Chordata > Mammalia > Rodentia > Sciuridae > Sciurus > Sciurus carolinensis. The sequence goes on from NC_062221.1 coordinate 50,938,333, forward strand.
TTCATGTTTGGGATTTGGATAAATAAGAGAATGCTGGTGCCCTATCATAGAACTTGGTTAAAGAAGTAATGTATAAGGAAGAATAAAGTGAAAGGGGAGAAAGTGAAGAATATCTCAGCAGCTACTACATTACATCAGTCTACATTAGGAAATGGTGAAAATGATTTCACAGATTTCTTCCTACTCTTCCAAAGTTCCTCATACATGGTCATATCAAGGTTTGTGCAAAACACAACAACCTGCCTAACAACAAAAATTTGGAGTGAATTTGGTACTTATTTCTTATTTGCAAAATAAATTACTCTTCTAAAGTTATTTTTGCCACCTCAAAATTTTTGACACTCCAAAATTATTAATGGATAAGATGCTAAGTAGGGGAATAGAGAGCTATCTGCCCAGAACTTGAAAACAAAATTGCCCTCTGATAATGAAATGATAAAAACAGCACATAATGAAGCGTATCCAAAATATGCAAAATCAGGGGATCCAAGATGGCGGACTAGAGGGAGATTGCGTTCCTTGTCTCTCCATAACTTGGATTTCAAGCAGAGGATATCTGTTTCTCAGTGAGGCAGTTTTTGCTGCTTAAGGATCTCCTGTTCTTTACTCCATTTGCCTACTGCAATCACCTGTAGTCTGCTAGCATATCGACTACTTTTTGAGTGTAGATTGCTCACTATCTGGCACCTACCATCTGGCATTTGCCTGCCTCTTGTCTGTCCATCGCCTACCTTTCACCTACCCATCACACACAGCCCGAGGTTCACCTCCCAATCTTCCGACAGCAGCCAGCAGATTGACTGCAGATTGCCAGTGGAGTGCCAGCTGCCTGCTGTTGCCAGGAAGTTCATTATCACAGTACCTGCAGGTTTGGTTACACATGGCTGCTGCCATTTTGAGAAAACAGCCAGGACCGGTAGGACCCCTGGCTGAACTGACTGAGCCTCATCTCCAGGACCCCTCAGTCCAACCGACCACTCCTTGCCTCCAGGGCCCTCAGATCGACTGACTGTGCCCTACCACCAGGATCCCCAGACCAACTGGCTGCACCCCCACCTCCAAGACCTATAGTCAACCGTACCCACACCCCAAGCTGCAGCTCCCCATTTGCCAATGCATTTGGAAGCCAGAGCAGCTATCTTGGATAATCCTGGAAACCATATCTCCATCATTAGGTGGGGAAAAATCTCATCTTGAGATGCCTGCTGGAGACTGGAAGCTCATTGTCAGGTACCTCTCATACATCAGGCTACTGAAGACTTGGATGTTTGAACACTATATGGCTGTTACAGTGTATACTTTCTTTTTTCTCCTTATTGAAAAATTTTAAGTTTTTATTTCTTTACTTTTCTCACTCTCTTTTCCTTTTGTTTACCTGTTCACTCAGAGTCTCTTTCTCCCTTTTCACATGCTAAGTCAACTTCTTTTGATTACACTCTCACTCTTTCTATGATCTAGAACTTCTATATGTTCTTTTCTTATCCCATTAACAGCTATATCCTACACCCCTCCACATTCTCTTTGTCCTCCATTAGAAATTGTAGACCTTATTGCAAATCTATTTGTTATACTGAAGATAATAATTGAACTCATTCTGTTTATTATGACAATATTGTTAACATTCTAATAGGGGCTATTTGGCTTAGGGTTGCATATTGTCTGAACTGAGCACTGGTAATATTGATCTGCCCATTAAAGAAAAGGTTTTGGAAACCTAGAGGGTCAATATAAACCTATAGGGGGGAAACTGCAATACCCCAGATCTGCACTGCTAGAGGGGAATACACATGAACAACATGAAAAAACAAGGGAAGAAAATGATCCAAACAAACCTAGATTCTATATTAATAGAATCCAGTGACAGTATGGTAGAAGAAATGTCAGAAAAGTACTTCAGAATGTACATAATTAAAATGATTTGTGAAGCAAAGGATGAGATAAGAGAGCAAATTTAGGCAATGAATGATTACTCCAATAAGCAGTTGAAAGAGCTACTGCAGGAAGCAAAAGATCATTTCAAAAAAAAGATAGAGATTCTCAAAAAAAAAAAAAAAAAAACCAACCAAACAAATGGAAATCCTTGAAATGAAGGAAATGATAAACCAAATAAAAAACTCAATGGAAAACATCAACAACAGAACAGACCACTTGGAAGACAGAACCTCAGACAATGAAGACAAAATATTGAATCTTGAAAATAAAGTTGTCCAAACAGAGAAGATGCTAAGAAATCAAGAACAGAACCCTCGAAAACTATGGGACATCATGAAAAGACCAAATTTCAGAAATATTGGGATTGAGGAAGGCACAGAGGTACAAACCAAAGGAATGAACAACCTACTCAATGAAACAATATCAGAAAATTTCCCAAACCAAAAGAATGAAATGGAAAATCAAATACAAGAGGTTTAAAGAACACAAAATGCACAAAATCACAACAGATTCACACTAAGGCACGTTATAATGAAAATGCCTAACATTCAAAATAAAGATAGGATTTTTGAAGCTGCAAGAGAAAAGCATCCAATTGCATATAGGGGGAAACCAATATGGATATCAGCAGATTTCTCAGCCCAGACACTAAAAGGCAGAAGGATCTGGAACAACATATTTCAAGCTCTGAAAGAACATGGTTGCCAACCAAGAATCCTATACCCAGCAAAACTAACCTTCAGATTTGAAGATGAAATAAAATCCTTCCATGATAAACAAAAGTTAAAAGAATTTCAAAATAGAAAGCCTGTGCTACAGAATATTCTCAACAAAATATTCCATGAGGAGGAAATGAAAAACAACAATGTGGGTCAGCAAAGGGAGGAACTACCTTAAAGAAAAATCTACTCAAAGGAGAAACCAAGCCCAGTTAAAAACCAAAATAAGCCCAAATGACTGGGAATACAAATCATATCTCAATAATAACCCTGAACATTAATGGCCTAAACTCATCAATCAAAAGACATAGACTGGCAGAATGGATTAAAAAGAAAGACCCAACAATATGCTGCCTTCAAGAGACTCATCTCATAGAAAAAGACATCCACAGACTAAAGGTGAAAAGATGGGAAAAAACCTACCCTGTGCACAGACTTAGTAAAAACAGTGGGGGTTTCCATCCTTATTTCAGGTAAAGCAGACTTCAAGCCAAAGTTAGTCAGAAGGAATAAAGAAGGACATTTCATACTGCTGCAGGGAACCATAAATCAGGAAGACATAACAATCATAAATATTTATGCCCCAAACAACAGTGCATCCATGTACATCAAACAAATCCTTCTCAATTCCAGGAATCAAATAGACCACAACACAATAATTCTGGGTGACTTTAACACACCACTCACCAATGGACAGATCTTCCAAACAAAAACTAAACAAAGAAATCATAGAACTCAATAACACAATCAATAACTTAGACTTAACATACATATATAGAATATTCCATCCATCAATGAACAAATTCACTTTCTTCTCAGCAGCACATGGAACCTTCTCGAAAATAGACCACCTGCTATGCCACAAAGCAGTCCTTAGTAAATGCAAAAAAACAGAGATGTTGCCTTGTGTTCTATCAGATCATAAAAGATTGAGAGTAGAAATCAATGACAAAATAAAAAGCAAAAATTACTCCAACACCTGGAGACTAAATAATATGCTATTGAATGAAGCATGGATAACAGAAAACATCAGGGAGGAGATAAAAAAAATTATTAGAGGTAAATGAGAATGACGATACAACATATCAAAATCTCTAGGACACTATGAAAGCAGTACTAAGAGGAAAATTCATTGCATGGAGCACATTCAATAAAAGAAACAATCAACAAATAAACAACCTAACATTACAGCTTAAAGCCCTAGAAAAAGAAGAACAGAACAACACCAAAAGTAGTAGAAGACAGGAAATAATTAAAATCACAGCTGAAATCAATGAAATTGAAACAAAAGAAACAATTCAAAAAATTGACAAAAGAAAGTTGGTTCTTTGAAAAAGTAAACAAAATAGACAAACCCTTAACCATACTAATAAAGAGAAGGAGGGAGAAAACTCAAATTACTAAAATTTGTGATGAAAAAGGAAATATCAGGACAGACAACACTGAAATACATAATGTAATGAGAAACTACTTTGAAAATCTATATTCCAACAAAATAGAAAATACCAAAGACATCAACAAATTTCTAGAGACATGTGATCCTCCCAAACTGAACCAGGAGGACATACACAATTTAAACACATCAATATCAAGCAGTGAAATAGAAGAAATCATCAAAAGTCTACCAACCAAGAAAAGCCCAGGAACAGAAGGATTCTCAGCCGACTTCTACAAGACCTTCAAAGAAGAACTCATCCCAATACTTCTCAAAGTATTCCAAACAGAAAAGGAGGAAACCTTACCAAACTCATTCTATGAAGCTAATTTCACCCTTATATCACCCTTTGCCCAAACCAGGCAAAGAAACATCAAGGAAAGAAAATTTTAGACCAATATCCTTGATGAATATAGATGCAAAAACCCTTAACAAAATCCTGGCAAACTGTATCTAAAAGCATATTAAAAAGACAGTGTACCATGATCAAATGGGGTTCATCCCGGGAATGCAAGGTTGGTTCAACATCTGGAAATCAATAAATGTAATCCATCAAGTCAATAGACTTAAAGATAAGAATCATATGGTTATGTCAATTGATGCAGAAAAAGTGTTTGACAAAATACAACACCCCTCCATGCTCAAAACACTAGGAAAAAATAGGGATAGTAGGAACATACCTGAATATTGTAAAGGTTATTTATGCTAAGCCCACAGACAACATAATTCTTAATGGAGACAAACTGAAAGCATTCCCTTTAAAAACTTGAACAAGACAGGGATGTCCTCTTTCACCACTTCTATTCAACATCTTCCTTGAAATACTAGCCAGAGCAATTAGAGAGAATAAAGAAATTAAAGGGATAGGAACAGGAAAAGAGAAACTTAAGCTGTCATTATTTGCTTATGACATGATTCTCTATTTAGAGGATTCAAAAAACTCCTCTAGAAAACTTCTAGACGTCATAAATGAATTCAGCAAAATAACAGGTTATAAAATCAACATGCATAAATCTAAAGCATTTTTATTCATAAGTTATGAAACATCTAAAAGGGAAATGAGGAAAACAACTCCATTTGCAATAGCCTCAAAAAAAAAATAAAATATCTGGGAATAAATCTAACCAAAGAGGTGAAAGATCTCTACAAAGAAAACTACAAAGCATTAAAGAAAGAAATGAAAGAAGACCTTAGAAGATGGAAAGATCTCCCATGTTCTTGGATTGGCAGAATTAATATTATTGAAATGGCCATACTTCCAAAGTCGTTATACAGATTTAATGCAATTTCAATTAAAATCCCTATGACATTTCTCATAGAAACAGAAAAGCAATCATGAAATTTATCTGGAAGAACAGAAGAACCAGAACAGCCAAAGCAATCCTGGGCAGGAAGAGTGAAGCAGGAGGTATCACAATACCAGAACTTAAACTCTTCTATAGAGCTATAGTAACAAAAATAGCATGGTATTGGCACCAAAATAGGTAGACCAATGGTACAGGATAGAAGACACAGAGACATACCCACATAAGTACAGTTATCTCATACTAGACAAAGGTGCCAAAAACTTACAATGGATAAAAGATAGCCTGTTCAACAAATGGTGCTGGGAAAACTGGAAATCCATATGCAGCAAAATGAAATTAAAACCCCTATCTCTCACCCTGTACAAAACTCAACTCAAAATGGATCAAGGATCTAGGAATTAGACAAGACCCTTCACCGAATAGAAGAAAAAGTAGGCCCAAATCTCCATCAAGTTGACTTAGGACCAGATTTTCTTAACAAGACCCCCATAGCACAAGAAATAAAAGCAAGAATCAATAAATGGGATAGGTTCAAACTAGAAAGTTTTCTCTCAGCACAGGAAATAATCAATAATGTGAAAAGAGAGGGAGGGAGAGAATCTTTTCCACACACACTTCAGACAGAGCACTCATCTCCAAAGTTTATAAAGAACTTGAAAAACTTTACACCCAAAATACAAAGAATCCAATCAATAAATGGGTTAAGGAAATAGGCAGACACTTCACAGAAGAAGATATACAGGTGATCAACAAAGAATTAGAGCAAATATAAGTTGGTGTTGTGGAAGTAAACATAGGTAGGGTGCATTCAATCATTATCCAAGAACAAGGATGCCCAGTGAAAACAGTCTTTTTGGTTTCTATATTCCTACTACTGAGAAGCATGAATCAAGCTATTTCAATCTGATTCAAAGAAGCAACCAAAACCAAATAGTGGAGGAATTAGAGAGTGGAATTAGTGGGGTGACTGAGAGAAAAAATAAGAAATCCTTTCTTATTTGATCCCCAGAATTCTCTGATGGGAAAGTGGCCTGTGAGGAATCAAATTGATGGAGAAATATGAAAGCCTGAAATCAGAATATTTGTTGAATATTTAGTACACCAACTCCACCAACACACCTGACTTCCCCCCTGTTTTTCCCTTTGTCTACATCCATGTCAAATTTGAATAACTTATCTTCATCAATCAAGTCATTTAAGCAACAAAAAAGATGAACAAATATTATGTCTCAATAAAAAAAAATTTAAACCTGATTCAATTAAAATTTCAAATTCAAACTCAGTTTCCTTTGATTACAAATCTATTTACTAGGTCACATGGATAAATTTGGCTTCTGGAGTATATATCAATTTTTAGTCAGTCCCAAATATCTTCATCTTTTCTTTTCACCAGAGCCTATTTCTCCCAAGCCCTCTCTCTTCTTCCAAGAAATGCTCTGTTATAATTTGAATCTAGAATATCCCCCGAAGGCTCATGTGTAGAAAGGGATTGGATCATGAAGGCTCTGTCCTCATCAATGGATTAATCCACTGATGCATTAACAATTTATTGGCATCAGTGGATTAATTGTTGCTAAAGCCAAAATTGGGGAAAAAAACCACTTAAATCATTTAAGCTGCTATATATTTCCTTAATTATTAAATATGAATGCTAAGAGAAACTACATTATTTTAGCATTAAGTAGTACTTGAATAATAGGAGTCACTCCATGTGACTTCTACTTCAAAGCACATTGAATAACATTTATCTCTCAATAATTCTGGAAGAAAAAGTTATTCATCATGCACATTGGAAAAATAGTATTGAGGGATACATGCTATGAACTTATCAATCATTTTTTGTTTTTAACTATTGCACCAAAGGAATTTTTTTTTTTTGGTTTCTGTTTATTATGGTTTAGATATGAGGTGTTCTCCAAAATCTCATGTGTGAGATAATGTAAGAGTATTCAGAGGTGAGATGATCAGACTATGAGCGTCTAATCTCCCCTTGTGTCCTATTGGTAGGTGATGTATACTGCAGGAGGTGGGGCCTAGTTAGAAGAAATAGGTCACTTGGGGCATGTCCTTGAAGGATATATCTTGTCCCCATTCCTTTTCTCAGACTCAAAGCAATACAGTCAGCCAACCATGGACTGGAACCTCTGAAATCATGACCCAAAATAAATCTTACCTCCTCCACGTTGTTTTTCTCAGGCATTTGTCAAAGCAATGAAAAGCTAACTAATATATGCTCCTTCCCTTATCCAGCAAAATAATTCCCACAGAAACTTCCATGTTTTAAGCCCATTCATTGAAAACAATGGAAGACAGTCAATGAACAGAGAGAAACATCATTTGAGTCTTTAGACTAAAATGAACCTGAAAGCTAACCACATTTCCTGGACTATTTAATTACATGAGGTATTAAATTTCCTACTCTGCATATGCCAGTTTTGATTTTCATTCTCTGGAGGTAGCGATCAAGAGTCCTGATACCATGCATCCTGACATAATGTATAGCTCTCCAGGAACTTGAAGCTCTACAGACAATGAGTAGTGATTATCTAAAAAAATTGACTAAAACACCAAAAACAGTACCAACGTAGGAGTCCAATTTATAAAGCATTCAAATCTAACCTTCAAGTCCATTAAATTCTACAAAGAGCCAAATGAAAAGAGCACTTTCCTCTCAAATTATGTTTTGTTTTTAAACTATGAAGTAGAACTAGAGAACACTTTTATCTATTTCATTTTCTGAGTTAGAGAAAATGAGGGTAACATTATTTCTTTCTTACCTTTTTTTTTTTTTTTTTTTTGCATATTAAGCAGGTTTTATTTAAAGGTAATAATACAGACTTCTCCCGGCAGGAAGAAGGGGGCCATGGCTGATGTTCTAAAGTCCCAAGAAGTGAGTGCACCCTACATCTTTTATAGGTTAAAGTCTTACCTTAGTGCACACAATGACCAGTTTCTTTTCCATCAAGCATGTCTATAGGAAATCCTTGACACTATCAGCCTGCCATCCTATTATTTGAGATGACTGCAAAACCTCACTATGAAATCTTGCAAAATATTCGGGAGATCACATGTATGACCCTCAAAACACTGCCCTCTCAGGCAGTTAGAAAAACAAACATTTCTGAAACTCAAGAACACCACATCTTTTTCTCCATCAAATATTCCTTTTTTTATTTTTGTTTTAAGAAGATGACTCTGATGTCTCATTACTGAGTTACTAAAGCATTCATGAATGCAAGTCGGAGACAAAGTAGAAGATGCCCCAAAGTGAATTAAATAGACCAAATAAAATTTTGCTTAATTATGCATTAAAATTTGCTAGGAAGGCAGAGTTCGAAAACAAAATAAATTATGTATGGAATTGAGTTATTCTCCTGCTTTGATGTCAAAACCAAAATGTATCATAGAGTTCACAGACAGAGTTGTTAGTAAATACCAAATAAAAGAAAAAAAGAAAAGAAAGAGAGAGAGAGAAAGAAAAAGAATAAGTTTGATTACTTTCATGAAAAGTTTTGTCCAATTTGTTTTCCCTTTTTCTACTTAAAACTATGACTACATAAATTTGATTGTTTTAGGTCACAATTCATGATTTTAAATCAATATGCTGTAAACTTTGAGGAACAAGAAGTCTTTACATACCCCAATACGGTCTTGCATATAATAAAAAATAATAATATAAATAATGAGGTCATCTTAAAATTTTATACCGTGTATAATCCACCTCATTAGGGTAGGGACAGAAAGAATCTGGAGAAGTCTCAAGCAGAAATAATGTGCCTATATAATCTTCCTCAGTCAAGGTGTCAGGGGACATGGCATTTGAGCACTGTCAGAGCAGATCATCAAGTAAAAATGAAGGGTAAGTGTATTTTAAACAGAGGGAACACAATGGTTTTCAATGACAGAGATGTTCTCCCCAGGGAACATTTGGCAATGTCTAGAGGTATTTTTGGTTGGCACAACTGAGAGGGTTATATTGGCATCCCATGGGCAGAGGACAGGGAACTGCTAAATATCCTAAATGCACAGGACAACAACAGAGAATTACCTCAGCAAAAATGTCAATACTATCAAGGTTGAGAAACCCTAAACCAGAAGGGGGGGAAAAAAGAGAAATGAATGAATATTTTAAAGAACAGTGCATCATTTATCCACTAGTTATCTATTAGTCATCCACAAATTACCACAAATTTTGCACCTTAAAACAACATACATATTATCTCAGTAAACTTCTCAGGATCAGCAATCTGGGTCTTAGGCTTAGGGACTGACATCTGTTTAGAAGGCAAAGTTCTGGCCAGAGGTGGGGTCTCTTCTGAAGCTTGAGTAGAGAAGGATCTGCTTCCAATCTCACAAGGTGATTGGAAGAATTCAGTTGCTTGTAGTTCTCAGGTTAGGCCCTTAGTATCTTTCTGGCTGCTCGACAGAGGCTACCTCCAGTTCCTTCCCAAATCAGCTTTTCTAGGGCGACTCACAACATGGCAGCTTGTTTCATCAGAGACAGTGAAGGAGACAGTCTGTTAGACTCTAAAGATAGCTTTCCAAATGCCTGGAAAAAATAGGTACTGAAAAAAATTGTTGTTGAATTAAGATGAAATAAACACCAGACAACGGACTGACTGGTGAAGCACCGTACTTAATTACTGAATAACCTGAAGTCTTTGTAGATAAAATTGTTGTGGTTTGGATCTAAGGTGCCCTGAAAAGCAGGGCAATGCTGCTGGGCAATGCAGAAGTGTTCAGAAGTGAAATGATTAGATTACAAGAGCTGTGCCTTCATCAGTAGGTTGATCCATTATCCATTTGATGCAAAAAAGGACAATTGTAGCTGTAAGCAGGTAGGGTGAGACTGAAGGAAGTAGGTCACTGTAGGCAAGCCCTTGGACATTATATTTTGTCCCTGACTCCTTATGCTCACAGCTGGCATTCTCTCTCTCTCTCTCTCTCTCTCTCTCTCTCTCCCTCTCTCTCTCTCTCTCTCTCTCTCTCTCTCTCTCTCTCTCTCTCTCTCTCTTTCTCTCTCTCTCTCCCTACCCCTGCCTGGCTGCCACTGAGCAGCTTTTCTCTGCCATACCCTTCTGCCATGATATTCTGCCTTGCCCCAGGCATAGAGCAATGGAGTCGGCCAACCATGGACTGAACCTCTAAAACTGTGAGCCCAGAATAAACTTTTCCTCCTCTAAATTGTTCTTGTCAGGTATTTTTGTCCCAGTGATGAAAAGCTGACTAACACAAATATATATACAGAAGGCTTTTGATAAAATAGAGTAAAAAAAAATGAACCATATGATCAGTAATAAGCTTTAAAAGAAGACACATTAAGGCCAAATCAAAAGGGTAATAAGAAAAGAAATCTAATGCAAGGGTTTTTTTATGTATTGGGTACTTTTCAGACATAAATGCTCATGATAAACTTCATCTTGCAGATGAGAAACACAAAGCTTTAGGAGTTTGTAATTTGCAACTCTAGAAAAGGCTCAAGATAGCACTTCTAGAAAGCTAGAGTCAGGAGCTCAGCACACCCTCTCCCTAAGAGACTGGGGTGGGGGATTAAATGATGAAAACTCTAAAAAACAAAACAATAATTTAAAGTCTCTCATTTAAAGGAAGAAATGAAGAAATAAATGTTTTTTTTTTGTTTTTTTTAAAACCAAGACTCAACTATATATTGTCTATATGAAACCCACTTGACATAGAGATATACAAATTGTTTAACATTAAGCAAATGAAAAAAAGACATAATCTGTTAACACTAAGTCAAAGAAAGCTCATAATAATAGAAATAAATGTTTTTAAAAAGGTGCATCAGTTATCTATTACTGACTTTTTATCTAAACATTACCACAAATATAGCAGCTTAAAACAACACACATTTATTATCTCAGTGAATTGATGTGGGTCAGCAATCTGGGCACAGATTATTTCATTTGTCTTAAGAACATATATCAAATGGTGCAACATTCATTCAAGAAATCTGGAAAGCAAAAGTCTCTGCCTTTGAGTTATGACGGGCTCCCTTCCCCCTAAGCCCAGCTCTGTATTATAGAAGCTCCACCCAAAGGCCTCTACTCCAGGCAGGTGCAGCCAAAAAGACAGGAGTTTCCTTTTCCCAACACCTAGTCACAGGATGCCCCAGGAGGAGCCAGCTGCCAGCATTTCTCACCCCACCCCACCCCACCCCACCCAAGCCCTATTTCAGCTCTATTTCTCTGTGACAGAAAGCACCAGGACCTTCTTATCCCATGAAGTCCCACCCACAGAGCGGAAGCTCTACTCCAGGCAAAGTAGAGCCTAAATTCTCCTCACTGCAGCTTGTTCACAGTGCAGAAATTCCACACAGGAAAGACAAGTGGAGAATACCAGAATGGCCACACCTTCCCTGTGTCCCTCTGTAGAGTGGGAGTGTCATTAGGGAAAAGCAGGCTTCTACACGTAGTCCTGGAACAGTGACTTGGGTTGTGCACAGGGGGAAAGGCAGGCCCTGGGCCAAAGAGCACCACAGCTCCAAGAGGACTGACTTTAAGCATGAAGAACTCTGTCTGTGTAGGGAAAAAAAAAAAAAAAATGGAGATCTTGATGGAAAGGTGATATTTAAAGAAAGACTCGAAGTCCCCAAAGTTTGACCCCTAATTCCTTGCTGCTTTTCAATTTGTCTGCCATCAGGGTGAGGAAAAGGTACAACAGACAAATATGTTATAGTATGGTATTCATATATGAAGAAAATAAAATACTTCTTTGAGTAAATTCCAGTCCTGAAAAATACAAAAGGTAAATAACTACACCACAAAGAGTAAGTTCTCAAGATAATTTTCTATAAACATTTCCATTTGATTTTTAAAAATGCATCCTTAGTGGAAAAAAAATCGGGTCTGGCATTTATGCTCCATTTATTAGTTTTCAATTAATTATAAAATGTTATAATTTAATAAGCCCTAAATCTTCTTCTTTTCCTATATTCCTTAGTCAAATGACTTTTTGTACTGCCCACAGGCAAGATAAATTTTTCTCTTATTCTACATTTACTAGACCAAAAAATGTGCCTTTCTTGTTAACATTAACCCAAAATTATGTTATGCAAAAAATAGCATTTTGTGGGAAGATCAGTAACCAGTTAGGATATCAACAGTCAGGCATAAGCTTTAACATCTACAGATGATAACAATAAGGAAGGATGGTGGAGGGTGATTTAGCCAGATGTCATGGATCTCAAAGTGCTCCCCAAACTTCCAGTTACCCCCAAAGTACCTTGTGGAAGCAGCCTTGAGCCCTGTGCCTTTCCCCTCTGGGCTAACATGTGGCTATTTCCATTCAGAAAGACTGAAATCCATTTCCATCACCCTTATTCTCAGACTATGCTAATAAATTTAACTTCAATTTCAGTATCTTGCCTCTCAAAAATAGGGTAAGGCATGTGTATTAGTCCATTTTCTAATGTTATAATAAAATCCCTGAGAGCAGATATTTTATTTTCAAAAGACCCTTATTTAACTCACATTTGGAGGTTGAAAGTTCAAGGTCAGGCAGCCCCATGTGTTTGGTTTCTGATGAGGAACCCTTTGGCTGTGTCACAACATGGCAGAGGAGCAGAAAGTGAATCAATCAATGGGAAAGGGGCAGCATATGGGGTGACCTGGCTTTAGAACAATTCATTCTTCCAAGAGCTAAGTGGGATCTTACAAAAACTACATTAATCCCTTCCAAGGGCAGTGTCCACTGCCCTAATCAACTCCTACAGGTCCCTACCTCTTAAAGGTTCCATACTGAGGACAAATTCCAGCACACAAACCCTTGGGGAATACCCCCAACCATATTAAAGCATAAGAGCAAGTTGGTCTCCTTGTGTCCTAGGTTGAAATTGTCAACCCTACTTGACATCCACAAGGGATAAGTCTTAGTTTCCTAGATAGTTGCCAATTCTGGACTACCATGGCAGCAAATAACTTTCCTCATAAATTATACTGAAAAATAACTTTACCAGAATCACTATAAGCATAGTACAAAGTAGAAAAAAACAAAGCCACACAAATAATTAATAAGACCAGCTAACATTGATTTTCTTTATGCTAGATATACTTTATTTGTATTAACTTTTAAGAATCTATACAAATGCTGAATTGTAGTTTTTCTCCCTCCAGATAAATGACTCTCTTCTCCCCAACAACCATAGATTACAACTTAAATTTGCATCTTACAAGAATGGCCATATATTACATGAAATAAACTTTTCTAAAGGCTCACAAATGATACCAAAAATGGATGCAAAGGGTTGATAACTTCCCTCAAATCCTCATACCGCACTTTATCAGGACACTAGAATTCAATGGCTCATCATAGCTTCTTGACTGACCTCAGTTCTCCTTCAACACCTGAAGGAAGGGAAAGGAAAGAACAATAATTCTAGCCCTAAATAGAGTATCTTCTCTTTCTCTTTCTTATACACATATGTGATATAGATAAATTATAGATAGAAAGAAAGAAAGAAAGAAAGAAAGAAAGAAAGAAAGAAAGAAAGAAAGAAAGAAATGAATGAATAACATATATAGAGAATATATTTCACAGTATTCAACAACAATGAACAGGGCCAAAATTAGCTTACTAATTTGCTGCACTACTGGGGAAACTTCACGTATCTGTATCAGGATAGCTCCTCTTGAAGTAGGAATTTCTCTTTCGTTTTATGATTCCATATTTCCTCCTTGGGCTTACAAATTAAAATGTTTTTGCCTCAAGAACAGTGGAAGGAATCTTAATCTTTTATTCCTCTTTTAAGGAGGTTTATAATTGATATAATCACTAGAACCCTTCTTTTTAGCAAACCTTACAGAGACTTTGAGGATACAGTGTTGAAAGACCAGAGCCCGGGCTACCCAGCCTACTCCCTTTTCCAGAGCAGCAGCTGAGGAACTACAGGGCTTCAGAGAGCTTCTGGAAATTCCTGATCAAAGAGCCCTGGAGCAGGAGAGCAAAAGACTCTTGTCAGAGACTATGAATGCGGTCCCATAGGACAAACCTTCCCTGCACCTGTTTCCACTGTCTTTGTTTTCATTTGTTGTCAGCATTTTAAAATTATTTTACGTATAATTCTGTATTCCCAACTTTTCAAAGCAGACGCTTCAGTTATATTCAGCTCCCATTTTCACATTTAAAATGATCAGTTTGATCTGTGTGGCAGTGACCTCTTCCCCTGTGCTATTTACCACATTCTCCATTACCCCCTTTTATAATCTTCAATTACATTTCCTACTTGACCTTTGGAATAGTTGTGATCATTTGCCAGACCTGTATATAACAGGAGTTATGCTGTCAACAGGCCAACTGATCTTAAGAAAGGCATTAATTCTCTTTTTGACTCAGTGTCTTCATTTGACCGTGGAGGGGAGGGGGCTTGAGACATTGACATCTTCACCTCTGAGTGAAAGATATTTATTTTAAGAGTTAGCATACCCACTTGTCAAAGTGGACTATCTGCTATAACTTCTTTCAGTGAAAGGCAGTCTTGACAATCATTAAACTAAATTTAAAAATAGTTTTATAAGATGATTTAGTCACAAGAAAAGAATTTACTAATTTACAAGCAGTGAAAAGAAATATACTTCAAATGGGACATAACTATGTTCATATAGGAATACACAACCACTGTAACTCCACATCATCTACAACCACAAGAATGGGAAATTATATGCCATGTATGTATAATCTGTCAAAATATGCCACACTGTCATGTATATCTAAAAAGAGCAAATAAAAATTTAATGTATACATATTATATGTATATAAAATACATATATAATTGTTTTTAATCTTCAAGCCCTCAGAAGGGCTTCTCTCCCAATGAACTCTATCTATAAAAGTTTGACTGAATGCACAGCCTCTTTGAATACCTGGGGACTGTTCACTTCAGTTGGATTTTGGCTGTTATTTGCCACTGTCTACTTAAAGCTTGACAAAGGAAAGAGAAAGGTAGGAGTTGCTCATTTTCTCAATCATATCTTCCATACAACTGATTTAGGATGTGAGTCACTCAAATTTTCTGTGCCATATTTACTCTACATCCTCAAACTTTTATTTGCTAAGATCAGACCATAACATGGGGGGGGGGGGGCGGGTGCAGGGGTTATATCTCCACTATCTTCTTCACTTGACATTAAAGAAGTCCCTTATTATTTCTCCAGGTCAGAAGGGTTTAAGACCTTGTAATTCACAGTGTAGTTCATGGACCAGAGGCATCTGGTTTGCCTGGGAGTTTGTTAGAAAAGCAGAATCTCTGACTATCCAAGGCCTTTTATACAGTTTAACAAGACCACTAGGAGATCTACACATACATTACAATTTGAGTTTAAATGTGTCCCCCAAAAGTTTTTTGGTGAGATCTTACTCCCCAATGAACAGTGTTGGGAGAAAGGCCTGCTGAGAGGTATGAGGCTACAGGGGCTCTGTCCTCATGAGTGGATTAAGGCTGCTATCAAGAGAGTGGGTGTCCTCATAATGGACGAGTCTGGTCCCCTTTTCTTTCACTGGCAGTTGTTCACGGGGTCTCTCATTTTCTCTCCTTCTTCACCTTCTCTCTCCCTTCCCTGTTTTGTATTCTCCTTTGGGGTGACACAGCAAAAAGATCTTTGCCAGATGCCAGCCTCTCCAGCCTGGACTTTCCAGCCTTCGGAACTGTGAGCCAACAAATTTCTGTCGATTATAAATCAGCCAGTCTGTAGTACTATGTAGATCAGCACAGAATGCACTAAAACAAGGAAGTACTGTTCTAGAACACAATGGAAGAATAATGGGTAGGCCTGAGCTCTACTCCTGATTCTTCCATTTATTTTGACTTTTCACTTTCATCTGTAAGGTAAGACTAAATAATAAATACCTCCAGGAATGTTCTGCAGCTTCATTTACCTCCCACATCTGATGATCCTAGCATAGAGAAAGCCTCAATAAATATCTATCAAATCTAGCTACCGTACTAATAATAAACTATGATGTTAGGACCATTTAGTAACCCCTAAAAAAATTCCGACTTCACTTTGAAGTTAAAATTCAAATTAGTTTTACAAAGCAATTCTGCTACCATGAGCTGAATCAGTTCATTTTGATTAAGATGTGCAAGTACATTCTTTGATGTTTCTTCTTAAGTCCTCACATGGAGATTAAAAAGCATATGGTTTCCTTCCTTTTCCTCTCTTCTTCCTTCAACTCATCTTTTTTTCAAATGAAAGAGTGAGCCCTATGGAGAAAAAACAAACACTGCAGTAACTTTTCAGGACCTCCAAACGAATATAAGTAAATTAAACTCCTTCAAAGTTCCACATTTAGCCCTAAAGAGACCTTATAGTCAAATGGTTAAGTGACAAGACAGCAACACAAAGCAAACTTGTCCATAGCACACATGCAATGTCTTTGTAAAACCCTTGATCTTTACAAAGGAAGATGCCAGCAAGACATTCGGGGAGCAGAAGCTTAATAAACTAAATGAGGAAAATCTAGACAGAGAGCAGGAATAAATGTAACAAAGGTGTCATGAAGATAGCTTGGAGCTACATAGCTAAAGCATGGAATATAAGCAATCAATAGCCCCACGTAAGGACGGAAGCTACCAACAGTAAACTATTTAATCATATTTATAATGTGAAAGAAGTGTATCTTCCAATTTTCTTAACAATAGCGTTTTTCCATATAAATGATGATCTTATCAACAATATTTTAAAAATTAATTTACAAAATATAGATTAATTCAAATGACTCTCTAGTTACCTCTTACTTGTGAATCTTAAGTATGGACGCTTATTGATTTTTTTCCCAATAGCACTAAAGTGCCTAGCTAACACATGGCAAGTCTTCTGTCCTTTCTGGTGTCTTTTAGGTATTCCAAAGTGGATAAGGAATATTTCACATAGAATTTTCACAGTCCCCCTATGTTTCTGCTGTCCATATGTTCTGTCTCTTAAAATTCCTCTTGGCTAATCCTGCTTGGTACAGAACTCACAAGGTGGTAATGGACTTGACATCCTTTGGAATATCTTTCTCTTCAACTTCTAGTGCCTAGAATGACATCTTACCTGTCTTCAAATTCCTATCATAAATACCACTTGCATCTCTATTCTGGTCACCAATACTGATGTTAGCCCAACCTTGACTGAAGAGAAATGATTTCCACTTTTCCATCCTTGTCATGAGAAGGCAGAAAGTATCCCATGGCAGAAATGTTTGAGTTCATAAGGACAAAGTGCTTTCAACTTTAGCACATTACCATTTCCTTTCCAGGGTCAAAAGTACCCATAGGACAAAGCTGGGTACGCTTTTTCCATATTTTTTATCGGGGCATTATAGTTGTATATAACAGTGAGATTTGTTATTACATATTCATAAGGTACATAATATAACAATATAATTTGACCAATATCATTCCCATTATCTTTCTCTACCCTCCTCTCATACCCTGGTCCTTTTTTCTATTGGTGTCCCTTTGATTTTCATGATCTCCTCATTCCCAACACCTTTACTTTCTTTTATCCTCTCAAGTTTCCACCATATGAGAGAAAACATACAACCCTTAACCTTCTGAGTTGGCTTATTTTGCTTAACATATGGTCTCAATTTTCATCCATTTTTCTGCAAATGACACGATTTCATTTTTCTTTACGGCTAAATAAAACTCCATCATGTATAGATATCACATTTTATCTATTCATCTGTTGATGAACACCTAGACTTGTTTCATAGTTTGATTATTGTGAATAGTGATGCTATAAATATGGATTTGCATGTATCCCTGATGACTTTAATTCTTTAGGATAAGCAACAAGAGCTGTATAGCTGGATCACAGGGCAGTTCCATTCCATCTTGAGGAATCTCCATACTGATTTCCATAGTGAGTGTACTAATTTACAATTCCACCAAAGTTCCTTTTTCTTCATATCCTCTCCAATATTGATTATTACTTGTATTTTTGATGACTGCCATTCCGAATGGTATGCGATGAAATAGTGTAGTTTTTATTTGCATTTCCCTAATTGCTAATGAGGTTGAACACTTTTTTCATGTATTTATTGGTCATTTGTATTTCTTCTTTTGAGAAGTGTCTGTTTTATTCATTTCCCCATTTATTAATTGAGTTATGGTGGGGAGGTTGGTGTAAATTTTTTTTTGAGTTCTTTATATTTTGTGGCTATTAATCCTGTCAGAAGAGTTGCTAGCAAAAATTTTTCTCCCATTCTGTAGGCGCTCTCTCCACATTTCTAACTGTTCCTTTGGCTGTGCAAAAAAGAAAATCAAAAGATTTTAACTTTGATGCCCTCTCATTTATTAACTCTTGCCATTATTTCCTGAGTTTTAGGGATCCTATTGAGAAAGTCATGACTTGCCGTTGAAGTGTTTTCTTCTAGGGGCTGCATCATTTCTGGATAAATTCCTAGGTCCTCAGTTCACTTTAACTTGATTTTCATGCAGGGGAGAGATAAGGTCTAGTCCCATTCTTCTACACATGAATAACATGTTTTCCCAGTACTGTTTGTTAAAAAAGGCTAGTTTTTTGCCAATATATGTTTTTGGCACCTTTATTAACAATCAGATGATTAGCTCTGAGTGGGTTGTCTCTGTGTCTTCTGTTCTGAACCATTCGTCTATCTGCTTTTATGCCAGGGCCATGAAGTTTCTGTTACTATATGAGCTGGGAAATTACGTTCTTTTTAAAAGTTTGTATCCTACACTACTTCTCTCTTTCCATTGTGATAGACCCTTTATTTTTTGCGATAGTTCTTTACTCTTCCAAGCCTTAGACCCTTTATTTTTTGTGATAGTTCTTTACTCTTCCAAGCCCTGTTTTCTTTTATCTCACTCTGATTTTCTACAAGGACACCTATGAAACCACTTTCTATCCTTCATAAATGTCACAAATACAAGTCTTACCCTCATCTCAGGAAAATTCCAGAATAGAGTCAGAAATATGGGGAGAAATGATTTGCAAGTCTCACATTTTAAAACAGATTAATAGTAATTCTGACATACTAGAGACATAACTTATATTAAAATGGTCTTAGCATTTTGATGCAAATATTTCCTCAGTTATTGAGAATGCATGTCTCTAAGTCTGAGGTGAATCTCAATGTCATTTAGCCAAAATATGAAAGAAGAATATGAGCCCAACAATCACAGACCACAAAATTCACATTGATCACTAAATCTATCTGCCAATTAACATAATAAATAAAAATAGTCAATCTCTAACTTTCAATAGAATACACTTATAAAATGAAGAAATCTTGGAGAATACAAGACCAGCTTCATCTTAGAGAAAAAGAAATGGAGACTCATATAAAGTGTTCATTGGTCAAAAGTCACCAGTCTTGTGCTCAAACTGGAACCTCCTGATTCTGTTTGGTTCTCCTCCTTTTGTGTGTAACATTTTATAAGGATACGCTGTGATGTTATAAGTATTTTGCCATAATAATCCATACATTTAGTCAATGGATTTTTTCTTCCTCCCCTTTCTTTTCTTTTTCTAAACTAGGGATTGAAGCCAGAAGCATTTTATCATTGAGCTACATCCCCAGCCCTTTTCATTTTTGTATTTTGATACAGGGTCTGACTAAATTGCGCAAGCTGACTTCAGACATGTGATCTTGCTGCCTAAGTCCCTGAGTAGCTGGGATTACAGCTGTGTACCACCATGCCTGGTTTAATCAGTAGATATTATTGAGCATCTACTGTGTACCAAGTGATATGAAAGAAAAATGATCTTTCAATTAGTGAAAAATGGAAGTGAGAGTGGAAATCTTAGTTCAAACCTCAGGTCTTCCAAACTTGATGTACATTCTTATGCAAGCAATAAAACCTAAATCTTAGTATCTTCATCCTAAAATGAGTGGTTACAGTTAAGTCACCTACAAAGTCTCTTTTAGTTCTCAGTTCCTGAAATTTTATTAAAGAGCTGTTCATGAATTTAAACAAACAAACAAAAAACTTGTGAATAAAGATTTAAAATTTCATAGATATTTCATCAGAAACCAAATGTAAGAAATTCACTTGACAGATTTGGGTCATTTGATATTATCCAATGAATAAATTTTTTTGTAAAACAAGAGACTATGATAGATTACTCTCTGTCAATATGTCTAAACAAATCAAATGACTAACAGTTTTTAAATAAATGATATAGTGTATGCCAATATGTTTGATAACATATTTTTTGGAAGATGGAAATGCACATGCAAAATTTTATCCCTGGGCTTCAAAAATAAAAATAAAAAGGCTGTTTTGAACCTAAACATTTGGAATTAAGCCCAAAAATATATTTTGTGTAGACTCTCCAACCTACTTAATAAACTAATTTTGGCACTCCATTAAACTGAATAGATCTAACAGATAATCTCTAAGGTCAACCTAGATTTTAGGTGTTCTACAAGATCTAGGGTTGCTGAGGGATAGATTTTCATGACTCTTAATGTATCAAGAGATCCCTGATGTTTAGGTTTTCAAACAAGGCTAAATATGTTTAAATAATTCTTACAGATGAATAGAATGGCTGGCCATTTTTCTTATTGCAGTGAAATAAGAAACTATGTTTAACCCTAGTTTTCTCTTGTAAGTCTACATTTGTGGATCTCCGTTAAACAAACCCTTTCTTATTACAAATGAGAAAAGTATGTTGTAGGGAGCTGGGTGTTTATGAAACACAATACAGCAAGAGCTCAGATCCTATTCTATTCTACCTCACTCCTAATTGTTTTTTTAATTTAACCAAAGTATAATTGAAGCACAGTAAGTGACAAATTTAAAGGATACGTGTTTCTCAGTTTTGAAATAGGTAGGTAGGTAGACATAGATGGATGGATAGGACATCCATAAAACCTGCATTACAATCAAAATACATGTCTGTGATCCCGAATGTTCCCTCAGTGTTCTTAGCATTCCAGCCCTTCCTCTTCCCAAACCCAGGAGGTCAGTAATTTGTTTTCCGTTACTATAGATTAGTTTGTACCTTCTATAATTTTATGTAAATGAAATAATAGAGTACATGTATTATTTGGACCTGGGTTCTTGGACCTGGGTTCTCTTATTCAGCCTAATAATTTTGAGATTAATCTATATTTTTACATGTATCAATGTTCACTCCTTTTTTATTGCTGGGGAGTTTTACATTGTATGGATATACCACACATTGTTTGTTCTTTTATCATTCATTATTTTGATTTTTCATAGTTTCTTGATGTAACTTGTATTAGTCTACAAATGGAGGGGGAGATGACCCTGGGAATTATGTGATAGGTGACTGAAGAACAAGGACAATGGTGTTTTTTGTAAGTTATTACCACACTATGGTAAACACTCTAATCCCTGTACTTGTCAAAAATTCAAAATTTATTCAAGAGGTGTACTACTTAAATATTCTTTTTCAGAAGTATATTTTAAATTTATTTTTCTTTAACTTCTTCAATGTCTATTTTCCTAGAAAGAATGCAGAAAATAAAATCATATGGTGGAAAATGAAACTGTCCAAAAGACAAAAGTAGAGTAAAACCTATGATAATCACTCAAGAAATGAGATAGTTCTCATATACCAATTGGCAAAGTTTTTTAAATAATAATATTGAGAGTTGACAAGGGTGGGTATGGTAAGGTAGTCACGCTCATTTATTGCTTATGGAACACTGTTTTTGGAAAGCAATTTTGCCTTTACAGTGTGCATATGATCTGACACAATAACATTACTTCTAAAAATGTTAAAATTCAAAATAAATAAACAGAGACACGGACAAGCATTGTTTATATTGTTTATTCAAGAATGTCAGTATTTTTTATAATACCAGAAAATTGGAATTTACCTAATTGTCAAAAATAGTGCTGCTAGATTATTATTTATGCATGATATTATCAATAAAATCATGGATTTAAAGAATATTTAAGCCTATTAAGAAGTGCATACATATAATGTTAAGAGAATAAGAAAGGAGATTACCAGTTTTATGAAGGAAAACAGATACTAAAAAGTTTAATAGTAGTACCTGTCTATGAAGAGTTTTCACTTGAGTTAGTAGATATAATGAGTTGGTAGATACATTATTTATATTTTTTTAGTATATACAAGTAATATAAAATATACAAGTAATCTATCAAAACACAAAAGCTTGATTGATTATTTATCTCTATGCAAGGAATATCCTTTGAATGGAATCTGGAAGAATGAGCAGTTTTCCAAATAGAGAACTAGAAAGATATCTTTGAGGAATAAATAATACATGCAAAGTCACAGAGTCATTTACATCCCCAATATCTGGTTCAAGGGCTAACTGCCCAATTGGTGTTTTAGAATCCACTAATGAATGAGTTTTAAAGAAATATGCTTTACTTATTTCTAAATGTCCTTTCTCTTCTCTATTCATTTACTAAAGGTCTTCTGTTACAACACAATGATATATTTTTGTCTTTGTTCAGACTGCTTTTCCAAAATGCCTTGGACTAATTTATAAATAATAGAAATCTATTTATCACAGTTCTGGAGATTGGAAAATCCAAGATCAAGCTGTCAGCAGAATTGGTGCCTGTCAAAGCCTTGTTTTCTGCCTCCTAGTTGACACTTCTTGCTGCATCCTCACGTGGTAGAAGGAATAGAGGGATACCTCCATTATCCCATTCATTAAGGTGAAGTTCTCATGATTTAATCACTTCCCAAGAGTCCTCACCTTTTATACTATCATAATGGGTATTAGATTCCAACATAGTGGGAAACACCAATACTCAGATCACAGCAGTTACAAATTTCCAAATTCATTAGATTTAAAAATGAGTTATATTTTAAGATTTTGCTTCCTAAAGTCATCTTGGAATTCCTTAATCTCATCAGTAAATGCTCTCTAAATGGTTAATGAAGGATGATTTCATTCTGGAAGACCCCTTAAGATCCAACCACCCTCTTTTAAAAGTATAACTCTCTGCCAGGCATCGTGGCGCATACCTATAATCCCAGCAGTTCAAGAGACTGAGGAAGGAGGATTAGGAGGTTGAGGAAGGAGGATCACGAATTCAAAGCCAGCCTCAGCAAAAACAAGGTGCTAAGCAACTCAGTGAGACCCTGTCTCTAAATAAAACACAAAAATAGAGTTGGAGATGTGACTCAAGGTCATAGTGCCCCTGAGTTCAATCCTCCCTGACAAAAAGAAAAGTAAAACTCTCATTTCTTGGCCAATATTTCAAACAGCTAATGTTATGGTCAAGGGGTCCTTTATATATGCTAGAAATTTATTTTGGACACCATTGCTGAAAGAAGAGAGAGAGAGACAGAGAGAGAGAGAGAGAGAAAAGAAGAAGGAGGAGGAGGAGGAAAGGAAGGAAGGAAGGAAGGAAGGGAAGGGGGTGGGAAGGAAGGAAAGAAGGAGGAGGTTGGGAAAGAAGGAGGAGGTTGGGAAGGAAGGAAGAGGAGGGCAGGATGGATGGAGAGAACTACCATGAGAGATCTTTGATGCAATTTAGGTTTACTTGAAAAAGATGTGTTTACTATTGCTTACTCTTCTTTGTAAGATAATAAAGTGAGATGTTGGCAAGGTCAATGGCAAAATTTATATTTTAAAAATCTGTACAGTTACTTAATTCCTGAGTCATTACTTAACTTTTTAACATCCATAAAGTCCATCATCCTTTGTCAGCAATTAGGAGATGGAAGTTTTGGATGGAAGCTTGGAAATGTTCTAATCTAATGAAATTTGACAGGAAAAGTGTCAACGTTAGAACTACCTTTTAAAAACATTACCATGAGAAATGAAGAATAAAGTGAGAAATAAAGAAGGATTTGTGTGGGTGTTTGTGATAGTTCTGTCCCCAAAGAGTATCCTCAAATTTGAAACATATTTTCATTGCATTCCAACCTTTGCCCAAAAAAAGCAGAGGTGATCTTAATGCTCTAATGACACATCCATGCCAAGGGGAAACCAAATGGTTTCCTACACCACACTGTGGGAATGAACCTTTCATAGCAGAGATGAATGTGGAGAAAACTGAATAATCGCCTACATGTGGACAGTTACCCAAGAAGACTCAGAAGGTTCTCCGCTATTAAAGTCATTACCATATCAATAATGCAATCCACGATTTAGTTGGAGCAAAAAAAAAAAAAAAAAGTAAAACCAAAGAAACTATCCCATTAAATCAATGTGGCTCATTTCAATTTTATTGGTTTTGTACTTTTGTTTTTATTTGATTTGCAGTTTTTCTATTTTATTGTTACATAAAGCTTAGACATATAAAGAGTATGGTCAGGTTTGGGTTTGTGAAAATTGCCAGAAACAAAACAAGTCACTGTTGTCAAGTCTGACTAAACAGAGCCAGGCAGTTACAAGGGGCCATGATCTTCCTGTTAACAGCAACTATTACAAGAGATTCCACCAAACAGCAGCTTGCTGCATAAGTCACAAGGAAGTTAGTCGGGTGTACAAAAATGTTGACCAGATACACTCTCTTCACTCACAAACTGATATTGACTCCTGCAGTAGTGACTGTAACCTATATTTATGCAACCTTCCTCATTTTGCCTTTTAAAACCCCTGTTTTCCTAGCCTCTCTGGATATGTCTAATCCCTACTCCCATGGTTTGCTATGGTACACATCATCCGGATTACAACTCCTGTTACTTATTCCCAAATAAAATCTTTTCCTTGGAGAGCCTATCTCTCTGAATTTCTTTATCAGTTGATATGTTTATATGTATTTTAATGATATTTTTAATCATTTTTTCCTTCAAAATAAATACACACATTCTTCGGCAACTTTGATAAGGATTGGTTTATCTTTTGGTTTATTGTGTAACTCCACCTACAGGGTAGATCTGTCACCCTTCATGTATAATGTACTAGTAGCTATTTCTCAAGGCAGTTGCAATGGCCATTAAAAATTGTGATCAAGGACCTAGGAGTTAGACCAGAGACCCTGCACCTAATAGAAGACAAAGTAGGTCCAAATCTTCATCATGTTGGCTTAGGACCAGACTTCCTTAACATGACTCCCAAAGCACAAGAAATAAAAGCAGGAATCAATCATTGGGAGAGATTCAAACTAAAAAGTTTTTTCTCAGCAAAGGAAACAATCAACAATATGAAGAGAGAGCCTATAGAGTGGGAGAAAATCTTTGCCACATGCACTTCAGATAGAGCACTAATCTCCAGAATTTATAAAGAACTCAAAAAACTTTACACCAAGAATACAAATAACCCAGTCAATAAATGGGCTAAGGAAATGAACAGACACTTCACAGAAGAAGATCTACAAGCAATCAACAAACATATGAAAAAATGTTCAATATCTCTAGTAATAAGAGAAGTGCAAATCAAAACTATCCTAAGATTCCATCTCATCCCAATTAGAATGGCGATTATCAAGAATACAAGCAACGATAGGAGTTGAGGAGGATGTGGGGAAAAAGGTACACTCATACATTGCTGGTGGGGTTGCAAAATAGTGCAACCACTCTGGAAGACAGTGTGGAGATTCCTTAGAAAACTTGGAATGGAACCACCATCTGACCCAGCTATCCCACTCGTTGGCCTATACCCAAAGGTCTTAAAATCAGCATACTACAGTGATGCAGCCACAACAATGTTCACAGCTGCTTAATTCACATTAGCTGAATTGTGGAACCAATCTAGATGCCCTGCAATAGAAGAATGAATAAAGAAACTGTGGTATATATACTCAATGGAATATTATTCAGTCATAAAGAAAAATAGAATTATGACATTTGCAGGTAAATGGATGGAGTTGGAGAATATCATGCTAAGTGAAATAAGCCAAGCCCAAAAAACCAAAGGCCAAATGATTTCTCTGATAAGTGGATTATGATACATAACATAGTGGGGGAAGGAGGTAAGGGAAGAATGGAAGAAGGATGGACTGTGTAGAGGGAAATGGAGGGTGCAAGGGAAGGAAAGATAATAGAATGAGACAAACATCATTACCCTATATACATGTATAATTACACAAAAGATATGACTCTACTTCATGTATAACCAGAGAAAGGATAGTTGTTTTCCATTTCTGTACAATGATCAAAATAAATTTTTTTTTTAATTGTGAAAGCACTACTCTTATTTATACATCAACCTCCATAAACCTGATTAAAATGTTTCAGTCCTGAGGCAGGAATCCACCACAAATGAATTAAGTTGAACCGTGTGAAGTTGCCAGTCTCGTAGGTCAAAAACAGTCAAATATCAGCATTTACTTATCATGTGACAATACATGCTCAGGCTTCTTTTCTTTCAAAAAGGACCTAAACTAACATGAGTGCATCAAAATAGAGACCTCTTAGCAGGCAACTGATCCTCCCAGCTGCTATCCTGATTCTGACCAATGCCATTCAGTCAAGTTAGAATTCAAAAGTAACAGCATTTTTAAAAATCAAAAAAAAAATGCTGAAAAGAGTAACTGCTAAACAATTACATTAGTCCCATATCAATAAATAAACCCAGAAGGAATGTGAAATTAGTCAACAAAAGTGAGACACTGACTTAGGAAACTACTTTGATCCTTGATAAGAGAGAATTTCTTGGTAGACCGGAAATTAATCAACAATTTTTTTTATAAGGCAATATGGGAAAGATTTGGAATTCCCAGAAACAGACATCCATCAGAGCAGTTTTTAAATAAAGTCCCTTTTATTTTCTATTCAAGACACTATTAAAGAAGCAATCAAATATCCCCCACATTATTTACACAGCCCTTTCTTGGAAGGATCCTTTCATTACTTCAAATTTCCCAACAATTACTAAGCCCCACCTACATCTAACTATAGGAGAGGCTGTGGAGAAGAGTCTGTCCACTGAGCTTACCTGTCTCCCTCTTTGATACTGAACGTGACAGCTCCAGGCAATACCCAAATGCTACTTTTCCAGTCTCACTTGGGATATTGACATACACTTTTTGCTCCACCAGAGATCTTTCAAAGTTACAAGCATGATGAAATCCTTATGCTGTTGGGTCAGATATGAAGAATCCAAAGAACACCTCATAATTTTGTTACTTCCCATGTTTAATGTTTATGAATTTTCTCTGGAAAGGGAAATGCCCCCAGGTTTGTATGTGATTTCTCCATGACCAGGCAGGATCATCCCTTGCCAGGCCAATGAAGCCTGGTCTTAGAAACAAAATAGTCCTTGAATTTCCTGGCATAACCCTAAAGGGCTGATGTTAAGAAAGAGGACACATTCACAAAAGAAAAATGTGATATGTTGGATTTATGAAAAAGAGCTGAGCGAAATACAAAGGGGAAAATATTCCTGAGGTTCTTTGATATTAAAATTATACATTTTTTCATTCATTTGAAAATAATTTATAAGACTATTACATGTCAGAAACTGTATTAATATAAATGACTAATACTTATTAAGCACTTCCAGTATGTCAGACACTACACATATTTTATACATATTATCTCAAAGTTCTGATGAATTAGATATTATTATCCCTAAATTGCAGAAGAAAAATAGAAAGCTAAAGAGGCTAAATAACCTCCTTTAAGCTTCTTTAAGCAACCAGAGGTGACTCAGGTTCATAAATGCCAGTTCTGGGATTTGAATTTACAAACAACTCTATTTTCTTTGTCTTGTACCACAAAAACCACTTAAAATATTCAAAGATTGAAGAGATATAAATATTTAGAGTGCCTAACAATGCACAAATCAATACTCTGTTAAAATAAATGAATCATTTTTAAGTTTAGTCACTTAAATTTCATTTAGGGTCAAAAGCATAAATATTAAAGTACTTTTTCTGTTGACAGCAACATTTCCCAATCTCATCTGCAGCCCTTGCCAATAGCTAACATCACGATAAATTTTACAGGGGTTAACAAGAAAAACTGTCTTTGCTTTGGTCAGTGTGAAAATTTTCCTGTGGGCTCTCTTGTGGCAGGCTTTGGCGGTGAAGGTACCTCCCAGATCTAAAAAGCCTGGAATCTGTGGAATACTCGAGGATGTGTTCTTTTCAACATGTTTGCCAAGGATAGCAGAAGTTATAGCTACTTAGTTCTATTTAGATTTCCATGGTTGTAGACTTGACCATAATCATTTCATGAAAATATTTGTTTATTTGTTTACTTAGATAAAAAAGTCATATTTTGTATCTTAATGCAATCAATATGACAGGGAATTTTGCTCATTTCTTTTAAAACAGCCCCATATATCTAAAGAAAATAAAACCTATAGTTGTTTGCATGTCCACCTTGGGCTACTATAACATGTTTAAGATCATATCTGTGACTGTATTTACATATATGTTCTAAAACAAAGAGAATCTGTAACTATTTCCAAGTCTTCTAGATATCCCAGAACTTAATAGGAGGTTATGTGCCTTTCTCATTACTTCTAAGTTCCATGCATATGTCTGGCACATAGTTTGTGTCAAAATCATAATAACCTTGATAAGTAAATGTGCTCTATATTCTGTCAAATCTCTAGGGTGCATTCTGAAAATGAAATAACAGGAGCCTGTGGATCAGAGGCCCTGACCCTAGTACTGACAGTATGCCAAACCCACCATCTGACCTTTTAAATAAGCAATAATAAGTGACTGCTTCCATGAGAGTCAGTGGAGCTGAGTGGATGGCTAGGGTGTTGAGGGATAGTGCCAGATGTTCCTTAGCATAGCACTAGTGGCTTCCAGCTCATTTCTCTAAAAATAATCAAAAATAGAATAAGCCCTGTAGTCCAGGCCTTCCACCAGAGAACTGATGATGAATGAGCAGCCTTTTAAAGGTGGTGCTGGGAAGTGCTGGTGAATGGTCCAAGCCCTGCACCCTTAGGAACTATGGAGAAGTGAAGAGCTTTGGGCCCTGCTATCAGAATAGGTACAGTTCTGGCAGGAAAGGCTGAGTGCATGGACAAGAAGGGCCCACTTAATGGACACACTGGAA
Organism: Sciurus carolinensis; assembly: GCF_902686445.1. Lineage (NCBI taxonomy): Eukaryota > Metazoa > Chordata > Mammalia > Rodentia > Sciuridae > Sciurus > Sciurus carolinensis. The sequence continues at coordinate 50,967,617 of NC_062221.1, forward strand.
GAGAGAACCGTCTTTGGTCAGAGAAAAGCAGACAATAATCACAATGTACCTAGTATCCTGGGAAGATGATAGATGAGACTCAAGAAAAGTGGGCCAGATGGATGCTTCCAGAAGAATAACCAGTTAGAGTTTCCTCTTTCATGAGCAGGTGAATCACGCTCGGAGGAAGTCTGAGAGCAGTGCACTTTACAGAAGTCTGCAGGCAAGTAAAGTCTTAGGTTGGGTTTGAGAGAAAAACGCCAGACTCAAGAGGTAGTAACTGAAATAGCGCACAAGGTCAGGGCAGGACACAGCAAGGTTAGACTAATGTTGAGTCTGATAGTCACGAAATTTCCCAGGAAGAGCTCTTAAAATCACCCCGCTGCTCTCTCCTCTTACCAGTCCTCAGGTTCTGTGAAACTGATGACGGTCTTTTGCTCAGAGAAAATCCATTTATTTGATTCTATTTTTAACTCTTTCCCTCTACTCCTAAGCTATCTATAGCCAATACTTTTCAAATGGTTTAACTGATAACTTTTGAATCAGATTCAGTGAACATGATTGAAAAATGGTGACAAGATGACTTAAACCTTACCTTAGTGGTCCACTGATAACACAGGCCCCAAGATTGTCCAGCCCCCTCCCCTCATTTTACATGGAAAGCACTAAGGTGCAGGTGGTTGACCTCTGACTGCACAACTAGTTAGAAGTAGCATTTACAATAGACCCTGCTAGCTCAAAAAGACCAGGCAGGATGCAACCTCACTGGTCATCTCAGCTCTTTATTCAGGGGCATGCAATGGTGCCATGGACCCACTCTCCTGGTGGAAAGTGAGCCACTGAACAAAGAAGGGACTGGGTTTATATAGGTTATTTTGAGGGCTGGTCTAGTGAACATATGTCAGTTTTGCTTAGTCAGGAATGTGGGCTCTTTCGGTCAAGGTCTGTGGACAGTGCCTAAGAAGGATTTGCTTTGGAGGAGATAACACCTCCTAGGGACTGTTTTCTTTTGAGGATGATAAAGCATTCTCTTTGCCTGCAACCAGCATGTGGAGAACATCTGTCTTGGGAGATGAAAGCTGTCAATGCATGGCCTTCATTTTCGCTCCCTTTTCTTGTCCCTAGTTTTCACTATTTGGGGAATTTTTATTCTCCATACCCATTAGACCCTATATCATGAACTATGCCTAGTTCACAGTTCCCTGCACAGTTCTGGTCCTATTATAATGTGAATGTATTTTAACTTTCCTTTTTTTACCATTTCCCCTTTGGCTTCAATACTTCATTCTTATCAGATTATATTTCCCAAATAGCTTGCTTACTAAATCTCTCTTACTGAAGTGAATGAATATTTTACTTGTAGAACTTCTGAGTCTTGCTTATCATTGCTGAGAGACAAAATAAAATAAAAACGCAATGCCCTGTGGATTCATACATCCATGAAGTTACATGGCTCAAAAATTGCTAAGTAAAAAAAAAAAAGTAAAAAAAAAAAAAAAAAAAAAATTGCTAAGTATAATTTATGTATGGTAGTTACTGTTAATGACCAATGACGACGTTGCCAAAAGAATTCTTAAGTTCCCTATCAGGCTATGAAATTTGAAAGGATATGGAAAACATAAGAAATTTACATAAAAGAGATACTAAAATGCAATAAAAATGACCCAATTTGGCATCCCAGCTTAGACATTAATTACTTTTATCATCTCAGTCAATTCACTTAACCTCTCTTTGGCCTAGATACCACATCTGCCAAAAAAAATGAAGGAAGAAGAAGAAGACGTTGAAAAGGTTGAAACAGTTTCCTGGATTAAAATGGAGCCCCAAGAACTCTACACAGACTATACTCCAATGATCAGTAATAATATGATCTAAGACATGAGCATGGCTATAGGCAAAAAAAGTGTATGCAATAATAATGTCAGCTAACTTTAGTTAACAACCATGGGTCACACTTCTCTAAGAGTTATGTGTGAACTTGTGGAATAATTGTGATACAAACTCAATCAGGTAAGCACCATTATTTTCTTCCTTATTTTTCAGATGAAGAAATTGAAACACAGAGAGGTTAAGTAAACTTACTAATGTCACACATTTAAAAAGTGGCACAACCAGGGTTTGAACCAAGTCAGGCTCCAGAAGTAGGGACTTAAAACACTGTGCTATGCTCCTTTATGAAGATGGGTAATGTGGCAGGTTTGGGTGACTGGTGATAAGAGGGATTGAGATACCTTGGGTCTTTTAAGGTAAAGTGGTTAATAACTTCTACTAATTATAGCATCCTATATGGGATTTGTTTCTTGGACAGTTTATAGTAGTGAGGCACCATTTACCCAGTTGCTCAGGCTAAAAATCAAGGAATCTTTCTTCATTTTTTCTTTTCTCTCACCCATAGTGCATTGGCAGGTCCCACTAGGTCAACCATCAAAATAAATCCAGAATCCAACCATTTCTCACCACTCTACCATGGCCACTTGCTTCATCTTCACCTTTACCTGAAATATTTCAATTGCCTCCTTATTGGTCTCCCTGTTTTTACACATACCTAACTTCTATAGTCTGATTTCCATATAGCATACTGAGTAATAATCTATAAAAAGAAAGTAAACCATATCACTCCCACATGCACACACACACATACTCAAAATCCTCCAATGATTTCCCATCATATTTACAATAAAATCCAGACTCCTTACTATATTGACTCTACCTGATCTGGTCCCAACTACTTCTCCAGTCTCATCTTTGCCCACCCTCCCTAACTTACTTTAATACCTCTGTGGTAGTTCCTCATACATGTGAGCTCACCCCCACCTCTAACCTGTGTGCTGGCATTTGTGCTTGCCTGGAATGCTCTTCCCAAGGGTGTTTATTTGCTTGATGCCTTTATATCATTCAGATTTGACTAAATGTCTCCTCCACAGAGTGACTTCTGACTACCCTATCTAAAACAATTCTACCCTTCATTCTTTACCCTCACACTCTCTGTCTCCATTTCTCTTCATAGCACTTACCATTACCCAAAAACACATTCATAATTTATTTGATAATAACTTTCTTAAGTTCAGAGATTATGGAACTTTGTTAACTGCTTTATCTTCAATGGGTGGGTAGTGCCAGCTCTAATGGTAAACTCTTAATAAATATTAACCAAATCAATTAATCCACCCAATCATTTTCAATGTTATAATACTCATAGGATCAGTGAAGTAGATTTACATGTTAACCCTATCAATTCTGAGTAGAGTGGTAACTTCACCATCCCTTTATCTTCAGAAGTACTACCCAGAATTGGCTACCCATAATAAAACTTTGCTTTCTAAACATAATAGATGCTCCACCTTGGGAACTGTTTTCCTCTTGATTCCTCATCCTCAGAGTGTAAAAACATGTTCATTGTGTTCTTTTTCTTTTAAGATTCCAAATACTTCCTCATGCCTCATTATCCTCTCCTTTTATTATGAAATATATTTTGTTTATCAGAATAGAACTTCCTGGAATCTTCAAACTTCTGTTGTGCAGGGTTCTCTATTTTTTCCTTCCAAAATATAACTGCTATGTATTTTGGATAAGAGTTAACTCATTAGCATTAAACACTAGGATAATTACTGCATTAAAATCCCATGCCATGTGGAGATGCAGAAATGAAAGCTACCCCCTGCTTCCTTTGCTTATCACAATTTTGGAAGCTTTCTAGACCGTCCTGAAAATTCCTTTTTTTTTTCTTTTTTAAGTGCCAAAGTCTACCTGCACAGCAGTCTTTTATTCTGTAGGTATTATCTATTCATCATTACAGTCATAAGTCACTGGCTAAGACTGAATTTTGTTAGCTCAAATGGAAACTTTGGAATAATTACTGATAGCATTAATTTAGAAACCTGTGGTGGCATATTAGATGCCATGCTGTTATGGTTTAGATATGAGGTGCTTCCCAAAAGCTCATGTATGAGACAATGCAGGACTGTTAAGAGGCAAAATGATTAAGTTATGGAGAAGTGTAACCTAGTCATGACTTAATCTACGGGTATGGACTAACTGGGTGGTAACTGCAGGTAGGTACAGTGTGGCTGGAGGAGAGGGGTCACTGGAGGTATGCATTTAGAATATATATTTTGTCCCTGGTGAGTGTAGCACTCTCTCTGCTTCCTGATTGCCATGTCCTGAGCTGCTTTCCTCCTCCACATTTTTCTGCCATGATGTTCTGCCTTACCATGGGCACAGAACAATGGTGTGGGCCATCTATGGGCTGAGCCCTCTCAAACTGTAATCTCCAAAATAAACTTTTCCTCCTCTAAATTGTTCTTGTCAGGTCTTTTGGTCATAGCAGTGAAAAAGCTGATTAAAACACATGGGTACATAATGTATAGGGTGGGGAAAGGCTGCTGCTTTTGGAAACCTGACTTCTTAACAATGAAAAACCAAATAGATCAGTATAGCTAACACAAAGAAGTTGAAAAGAAGCATTTCCAGTTAGATTTCAGGAAAGACCCTAAGGACTCTATTCTGAAAATATCAATTCTTCACTTAAACATCTACGTAAATAATGACTATCTAGTGATTCAGAAGACAGTACAGTGGCAGCTGGGCATTGTGGTTCACACCTGTTTTCCCAGTGACTCAGGAGGCTACAGCAGGAAGATCATCAATTCGAAACCAGCCTAGGCAACTTAGTGAGACTCTGTCTCAAAATTTAAATCTTTTTAAAAAGGGGATGTAGTGGGGATGTAGTTCAATGGTACAGTGCCCTTAGTTTCAATTTCTGGTACCACCAATGATGATGATGATGATGATGATAATTAATAAAACACAATACAGTGGATATAATTATTTTTCTTTTCATTAGATACCTCACTGCAGTATCTATGATTTGACATCCACATGCACAGGCAATAATACAACTAAAAATTTCTAAACAAGCTGATTTCTGAGTTTTACCATAGGAGTTAGCTCACAATTTCAAAATAGTTAAGAGCAATAGGTTTATTTGTTTGTTAACCAGAACTGTGCATTTAATTCTCTAGAAATAGATTTGAAGTTGTACCCTCTGCTAACTTTCTACTGAGATCAGATCTATCATTTTAAATTCTATCTGGAGAATACATCAGAGTTCTGTGATTTTTGTTATTAAAACAAACAACCCAAAAGTAAAATATAATTGCAGTGAACCAAGGAATTAAGGTGAGATAATAAGTTAGTAATTCATTCAAAGGACAAGCTTATTTCTCTCTGTTTGCTTCAAGTTCATAGATAAAAACCTGAAAACATAAACAAATTAAAAGAAAAGAAAAGAACAATTCTTGGTACTGAGTTAGATCATTTTATCACTTCTACATATCTCCCAGGAAATGAAATAGAGATTAAACTGTTGGTATCATACCAAAGAATGACATTCAAAATATTTCACAACCAACATGGCCCTAGCACCTAGTAGAATAGACTAGTAGAACAGACTAGCAGAATAGAATAGTAGAATAGACTCCAGCCTAAGGGAGGAAGTAAGTGTCCAAGGAACCCTTTTGTGTCAGACATTTAATTGCTGATTATGGGGATGTCAGGTGGATTGTGGGGCAGGGTCTGGGGTAGTGAGGGCAGGGGGGATAGTGGGGACAAAGTCACTCCAAGAATAAACACTATTCTATGTTCAACTTGGCCTTGTTAAGCTTCTACCTATGAGAGAAATGCTCCTTATCTTTGTGTATGTGAGCTAAGATCTCTACCTCTACCTATTCTGCTCTCATGGTTAATCCATTTTACTTACACCTTCTTCCTTTAGGGTGATGACCTGGTAGATATTTTCCTCTCCTGTGCAGAACTGGACTAAGAATGTATAAGAACCAAAGTAATTCATTATAAGAGATACCATGGGCTGGGGATGTAGCTCAATGGTAGAGCACTTGACAAGCAAGTGTGAGGCACAGGTTTCAATGCCCAACACTACTCCAAAAAAAAAAGGAGAGGGAGAACAAGAAAAACTGCTACAGACATTTTTCTGGTTATCTGTTTAATGAGCAGATGGTGTACTTCTGAGAAATATCAAGATACATGAAAGAAAACATTTAGGCAACTGATGTTTATGTGGGTGCTGATTTCTGGCTATAGCAGATGCCTGTTGCTTCCTGACATCTGCCATACTCCACTCTAAGTACTGAAAAAACAGCTGACAAAGTTACATAGATGGTAGTCTTGCATACTCATAAATTATACTAGCTGGTCCTGTAAGGATCATCTAACAAGGACCACAAAAGCTTGATCTCTCAGCTGTCATGGCATAGTGGAAAGAACAGAGACTTTTCAATCAAACAAGCCTGAGTTCACAATCCTGTGCCTGACATTTAGCTTGATCTCTCAGCTGTCATGGCATAGTGGAAAGAACAGAGACTTTTCAATCAAACAAGCCTGAGTTCACAATCCTGTGCCTGACATTTACATGCTTGGTAACCTTGAGGAATATTTTAAACTTTACAGAGCTTAAGGGGTTTTTTATCAGCAAAATAATATAGTAATGAGTCACTGCTAATTGCTATAAGATTCAAATAAAAAATTGCTTGATGAACAATAAGCACTTACCAGTTAACTATCCAAACCATACCAAAGTTTGACATCATTAAAATGTGCCTTGATTGAATATCTGATTAAACAAAAAAAATAAATTTTAGTTTTAGAAATTTAAAGGGTAGAAATGGCCCTAAGGGAAGAATAGGTTTAATACAGAAAGAGGAGTAGAGAATTGGCATCTATTCTTGGGCTGAGATATCAAAAGGCCCAATGGCAATCTCAGTTTAGCAACTAGAAAAGGACTCAGTGAAAGTGACCAGTAGACTGAGAAATGGAACTGCCCAGAGGAAAGCTGAAAGGGAAATTCCAGGGCCAGTCTCCTGATTGCTTTTTTTGTGGTGTAAGACTTCTACACGCATTTTAGTGTTGTATTTAAGGTTCAGAGGAAACAGAGGATACACTGAAGCAATGGCCCACTGAATGGTAAAACCAAAGAGATAATTAAGACAGGGCTCTCTAGTCAGAAAGGACTGAAGGGCCTTTTAAAAATCAATGCTCAGAGAAAGTCTGGGAGCTCTGGGAGCTCAAAAAGATTCCCTGCCCCTGCCCAAGGTTCATGTGGTCAAATATCTAAGGTCAAGAGCTTCTGAGAAAGCAACAGGTCCCTAAATCAGCTAGATGAACAAAATCTGAGATTAGGCCTCCTGAAGTCTTGAGTTAAATTCATTTTCATATTACCTCTTGGTTGCTGAGGAAAAAAACTCTAAGGAAATTCAGGTCCCTAAGATAATGCCTCTGCCAAAAATCTCTGCTTATTCAGAACTTTTTTTTTTTTTCTGCAACTGATTTATTGTACATCCATGCAGGCAACATTTTTTCCTTCATAAGTTAACATACCACATTTTCTAAAAACCACTCTTAATTACTTTGGCCCAACACCAGTTGACTGTTACTGCCTTCATTGTAAATATCAGTCCCAGTCATAGGCAGTTATAAACAAGTGTTTTAGTCATTACTCTGGAAATATTTTTCTAAGACCTAATAAGAAAATGTGATGATTCATTTTATAGTCAACTTGGCTAGGTCATGGTCCCCAGATATTTGGCCAAACACCACTCTTGATGTTGCTACAAAGGTATAACTGAAATGAGATTAACACTTAAACAAATAAAACATTACTCTCCACAATGTGGGTGGACCTCATCCAATAAGTTGAAGGCCTTAAGAGGAGAAAGAGAGAGAGGAATTGCCACTTTTGTCCTGCAAGGAAAAGGGAATTCTGCCTGTACAGTGCCTTTGGACTTGAACTTACAACATTAACTCTTCCTAGGGTCTCCATCTTGCTGGTCCACCCTGGAGACTTGCTAGCCCCCTCCATGTGAGCCAATTCCTTGGGCTAAATCTCATTTCTTCTCTCCTCACACCCTTGTGCTGCTGCTAAGAAGGAACTTTTACATTATTATAGTCTAGGTAAGGGGTCAGGAAACTTTTTTGTAAAGGACCAGATAGTAAATATTTCAGGCTTTGCAGGTCAAAAGTCTCTGTAACAACTTAGCTCTGCCATGGTAACACAAAAGCAGCCGTGAACACATTAACAAGTAAGTATGGCTGTGTCACAATAGACACAGTGTCTTTATTTACAGAAACCGAAGTTTGAGTTTTGTGTAGGTTGCACATATCACATTTTCTGTTTTCTGACATCTGAAAACTTAAAGATGATTCTTAACTTAAATGCTAAATTTGCTGGACTGGGGAAGCTGTAAGATTCCCCGTGGTAAGTCTAACTTAAAATTGTGAGTTCTTCCCTGGTTGTTAGGACTGGATGAGCAATATGAGATGCTACATACTTCTTTTTATGTACCTGTGAGCTACTATCTAGAAATCTACTAAATGATTTAGTAAGCATTATTTAAAATTTGGTGATAAGAAACTAAAACTGATTCAATGGCAGAATTTTACCCATCTCTTAGTTGTTGGCTTTTACAAAGATTATGTAATTACATCCCCTGAATTACCTCTTGGACATTATACACCCCATCATAACGCTGTGCTGTAATTCCATACTACTTGCCATAATTGGAATTAATTCACTGGTTTAAAATCCATGCTCTCAGACCATGTCTATTTTTTCACCACTGGGAACCCAGGTCATAGCTTGTCTTATACACGGCAGGTGTTCAGTGTGTTTGTGTGTGTGTGTGTGTGTGTGTGTGTATAAAATTGTGTGCCGAATGAAAGAATGAATTGCTTCTGTTGCTCATTACTGCAGTTTTGTTTTTTAGTTATACAGAAGTTTCATTCAGGCTCAACATTATCAATCCAGTTTGTTGAAGACTGACTTCTCTATTGTTTATAATGATATATGCTTACTGCAGTAGTATTTGGGGGTCTACGTTTCATCACTGGTCTTTAAGACAAACATGAATCATAGTTAAAACATGAATCATTGTTAAAACAGCTACATAAAATTCTCCCCTAGAATGTGGTAGGTGAGCAGCACTTTATAGGAATGCTTGACTGTTACCCTAAGTTCTTATGCCACTGGACAACGGTCAAAAGTTTTGAGAGTCATTGTCCTTGCAAGATAAGTCCTTTGTTAATGACAGGGGCATATCTCATTTAGTTGACACCTTGGTTCTAACGTCATGACATTTTGTTTTCAGAAATTCCTGCGTCCTCTTTACCACAAGTCTATTTTTAGAATATGTCTGCTAAGCTTGTCTCAGCTCCACTTGAGGTGATGCAACTTTTTTAGTTGTTTAGTTTTCAGGCAAGATGTGAGAAGAAAGGAGTTTCCCATTCCAAGAAAATTAGTCCAAGTCATTAGGCCTCTGTGTGGTTTGTTTTTACAAACATGCATGCACAAAATGGAGCACCAGAGATGATGGGGCAAATTTCCATGCTTAAAATTCAGTCCTACTGGGAGACAGGAGAAAGGCTTCCTCAGAAAACATCGGACCCACTGATCTGTACTCAACAACTTCAAATACAAAGTTGGTCCAATTAACCTCAGTATTGCTAACACTTAATCAAGAAAGATCTGATTCCAGCAACTTATTTTAGACTGTTTCACTAAGGGCAGCATTAAGGTAATTTAGGTAAAAACAAAATTTAAACAAGGAAAGGGAATGTTAATTACTTTAGGGAAATGTGTAAACTTCCTCTTCATTGAATGTTCAATGGTTATTTGTACTAATTGCTCTTTAGTGACTATTTATTGTGCACATTATACAAGTTGCTCTTCAGAATTGCTGATTCAGAGATCACAGGAAAACTGCAGAACTACCAATAAGTTCATCAGATGTAGAGAATCCTAAAACCCCTTACATTCTTAACTCCTTTAGCATCCTCTGCACAAAGTTATCAATGACTCTAATGACCCAGTTCTGCCACATCCCAACTTGCTACTCTGACAGGTGCTCAGAATGTAAGCCGCAAGTTTTACACAGGTTGATCAACATGCAAAGTTGAAAGACATGGCTAAATGGTTCCTGACATTGCAACAAGTTCTTGAAAAGAGATAATCTTTTCAAGCTGTGGTGTCTAGTTATCTTTAAGAAGGAGGGAAGGAAGAAAGGAAGGAAGGAAGGAAGGAAGGAAGGAAGGAAGGAAGGAAGGGAGGGAGGGAGGGAGGGAGGGAGGGAGGGAGGGGGAAAAGAAAAGAAGAGAAAAGAAAAAGCTTAGTCTTTTTGTGTGTGTTGTAAGTGTGGAAGTTTTTGTAAAGAAAAGAGCAGCTTGGATTCAAAATGTTTTATTTTCGCCTTTTTTTTAAGAAAGAACATTATAATACTGCAAGTCTCCCACCACCACACACACACACACACACACACGCACACACACGCACACGCACACACACGCACACACACACACACACACACACACACACACACACACCAAATTTTGTCCAGGAGGCCAAATTTTGCTTTCTGTCTTTGGTCTAATGTCTGAGAGTTAACATCTCTCAGAAAGCCTCTTCCTTCTACCTCTCCAGATCCCACCTGTTCTTTCAGAGCAGATCAAGTCCTCCCACCTCCAACTTCTGAGTTGACTTCCAGATGCATCAGCACATGTCAATTCCCCTCTTCTCTGAAGCATCATTGTCTGGGTCACTTGTGGTATCTCTTCTTTCTTGGCTCTTTGCCTTTATTAAACTGTTCAGCTTCTCCATAATCAGAGTATAAATTCCAAGAGGGCTAGGAGAGTGTTTCATTTCATTTCAGACTAGGGACAGGATATTTTCATGAACTAGTCAGAGGGTGCTGTGAGTGCACTAACATAGTTGGAGAGTCAGGAAAACCACCCCACAGGGGTACCCCAAAGACACATTCTCACACATCCAGCTAGACCTCTCTCTAACTTGTTATTCCAGCAAAGACTCGGGGCTCTCTTTGCCTATACTTTTTGAAAGCACATCCACCTGATACTCAATTATTTGAGTTCTGCATCATTGATAAAACCACCTTCTTTTCTTCCTTGCAAAAACAACAACAAAAAATCTGAGCTAGAAATAAGTCCATTACAGGTTTAATGGATCCCTGACATATTTTTATTTTTCTCTGATACATCTGTATTATGTATATCATGGTGCTACTACATATGGATTGGTTCCAGGTCATTGGTTGGCAAACCTGTACTCCAATTCTGGAATGGTATTTCACTTGCAGACTTCACTGTCTATTGAGCAAGTATGTTATTTGTGTCAGAACAGATGAATAAATAATGCAGCAGACCTACTGCCCAGGGATTTTGTGTTCTGTAAGCAAGTGGTAGCATTATACCAAATTTATGCATAGGTAGCTGAGGAAAGAGAAACTTTATGCATCTAAAAAGTAAAAAAATTAACTTCAAGGATTTTCTTCCTAAATTAGAAAAGGGACTTTCTTATTTAAACATATTTGTGTGCAGTATTTATAGAAGCATTATTCACAATAGTCAAAAGGTAGATGCAACCTAAGTGTTCATCAATAGATGAATGGATAAACAAAATGTGATATATATATGTACACACGCATAACAGAATATTATTCACTAAGGACATTGTAACACATGCTATAACATGGGTGAATTTTGAAGACATTTTGCTAAGTAAAATAAGTCGATCACAAAAATACAAACAAGGAAATGGCACCTCATAACTTTCTGAACTTTGTAGGAATGTAGCTGTGTCACTTAATTGTTAGGTTGAGTCACAGGTCACTGTGTCACTTAATAGCTGTTTGAACTATAAGTTTGTAAGAACAGTTTTGTTTGAATTATAACTCTTCAGAATGTAAGCTTGCAGTCATCTTGAGAAACTGCTGCTGGTGGTACAGGCCACTTCCCAATATCATTTGCAGATGTTCCTCTACCTTTGCTCTGCTTTGATAAGTTACTTATGGCAAGAATTCCTGCTCATGGTCTTTGGTCACATGGCCAAGAATTCAAACCCACCAATGTTATGATGGTTAAGAAATGATATCAAATTTCCTATAAAGCCATGTGTAACCTAAGCTTGAGGCCCAGAGTTTCAGAGCACTAGCTCATCTGGTTCCACTGGAGTAAGAAATCTGAGTTCTCCAACCTTCCAAGTGGTGACTGGTCTCTTGTTGAATGTGATTTCTACAACAATATGATTCCATTTATATGAGGTTCCCAGGTTAGTCAAATTCATACAGACAGAAAGTAGAATAGTGCTTTCCATGGGTCACAGAGAGAGAGGAACTGGGGGTTAGTGTTTAATGGGTCTAGGATTTCAGTTGAGGAAGATGAAAAAGTACCGGAGCTGGATGGTACTGATGACTGTACCACAATGTGATGTGCTTAATACCACAGAAATGTGCCCTTCAAATGATTAGAATGCTAAATCTTATGCATATTTAAAACAATAAAAGGTGGGGGGGGCAGCTTCCCATTTCTTCACTTGGCTAACCCCAGCCTAGCTGTTCCATTGACTGAACAAACAAAAAGACTGCTGCCTCATGATTGTTTTCTAGTTAAGATATTTTTAGAAAGATGTAAATATTTTCTAGAGGAAACACATTTTAACAACATTCTAATACTGTAAACTTTTATCACCATCACCTTTACATACCAAGTAGGTTTTTACTTACTCTGTCCCTAAATATTTCTTACACCTTTTGACATCTGAAATTCCATGCACGGGGATAAAACTTGGGTTCCACAATGAAAAGGAGGAATTCACAAACACATAAGAAAGAAAAGATATTTTCTGAAATTCATTAAATCAGTATTGCATACAGCAGGATTTTGCAATGTACTAGGAAACTAGAAATTCTATTTTAAAAAAATGTATCCCAGACATACCAAATCAACATTTTTTTGGACTATGGAGTTGTAAACTGCATTTTAAATTAGCTCTTTTAAGTTATATTTATGCTCATTAAAGTTTGAGAACCTGCAGACTAAAACATAGTGAATGATACCAGTATAGGGAATCTTCCTCCTTAGAAAAGCAGGAAAAGATGAAAAACCAGGAGATTTTGGTAATAGGAGTCTGAGAAAGTGGAGAAATATAAACTGGGTACACCAAAATCAAAGTTACAACATCTCTTTGTAGAAACCTATAGCTGTACTCACAGTTCTTTAAAATAGATTACATCAGAATCACATCACAGACTTTGTGTGTGTGTGGTGCTGAGACTTGAACCCACACGTGCTAGGCAAGCACTCTACCAATGAGCTACACCTCCACCACAGATATAAATTAAAACTACAAAGAGGTAAAAGCTCTCATTGGGAGATGCACCAAAGGCAACAATCTGTGATAAATGTCTTGGAGACACTGAAGGAACTACATAAGGTGTCATGTGTTAATGGCAAGAAGAGAGGGGAGTAAGTAGTCTCTTGTCAGTTTCAGCCTTGACTGGCCTGTCCAAATTCAAATAGGATTTTGTATTACTTGGTGTTTTTATTTTATTTGAATTTCCAAAGTAACTTTACTCACATCCCACAGCCACACAAAGACTTTTATGCTTGACTTTGTTGCAGTTTTCTCTCTCATACATTCTAGAACTGTGGAATATCTTCCTATGGCCAAAACAACACCATATAGAAAGTATCCAAGCAATTCAAAGAATGCATAAAGTGGTTTTTATCTCTTAGGGACTTACTTTTCCATCAAAAAGCAAGGGATGGGAGGAAGGAGAGTTTAAAATCCAACAATATATGAGTTAAAAATATTGTCAGTGATGCAAAAGCTCTAGTGTTCACACAGCCTTTTGACAGTCCCAATATATACGCTACAATAAGGATTTCAGAACACTCTGACTGCAATATAGCTTAGTCAATATGGTGTGGGTGATAAGGCTCATATCTCTTCTCTTCAACTCTTCTAATGTCCATTTTGTGCCTTCCTTCTGTTCTCTCTGCCTGCATGTCTATATTTAACTCCTTACCCTCAGTAAAGAATGGCATCTCTGTGACAATATTAAGAATAGTGCCTTCTTTTAACACGTTTCATTCATGAAATAAAGTGATACCTGTCAGCAATTAAAACAAAGTAGCATGAATAAAATCACTTTGGAACAATTATCTAGGAAACGGCCATCATCACTCCCCTCTCCATACCTTAGTGCTTCGTGTCCATGCCATACTCCAGGTATTCTGGGTCCAGAAAGAAGCAGCTGTCTGTGTAGTATGTGAGGGCCAGAGAAAATGAATGAATACAAGTACATTATGAAGGAAAAATCATCAGGTTTCATAACTAAATGAATGGGAGAGGCTAGGAAGGGAAGACAGACTGCAGCCTAAATCAGAGGTTCAAGCTGGATGCTAAAGAAAATCATGGTACCACACACAAAAATAGAAAAGGGAAGAACTGGTTTTCACAGCAAAATGATGCATTTCATTTTAGGCATAGAATTTTCAAGCTGATGACAGGATATGCAAATAGAAACATCTGGCAAACAAAATGCAGATGTAACACTGAAACTAAAGAGAAGGGTCAGTACTAGAAATGGTGAGTTAGTTGTTTTAATGTTTGTGATTGTTATATCATCATAATCTAGGAAATATCCGAAGGGGGATAGAGAGACAAAGCAGAGAATATGGCTGGACCTTTAAGGTACAAAGAGGAAGAGAAGCCAGTGAAAGATACAAGAGAAAAGTAATTAGAGAAATTGGAGGAAAACTATAGTTGCTCAGAGTTGCAGAAGTCAAAGAAGGAAAACAATCAAGAAAGTAGGCATTTCAGTTGCATGAAAAACTAGATTTAGAAATTAGGAGGCTCCTGGTGTATCTTAGTAGAGTCATATTCTAGGGTAATGAGGAAACGGTAAGACACATTATGACATTACCAGCCAAAATAAAAAAGAGAACTGTTTTTGAAAGCAGTGATGCTTTTTGCATTGGACACAGAATTTTCAAACTGATGGCATAATATCCATTTAGAAACCAGCCAACATAGGTACAGTGGGAACCCCTTCACCTAGGGTGTTGACCTAAACCTTCAAGTAGAATTCCCTGAACGCCCCTGAGATCCAGACACCCAGCCGAGATTGGCATCTGCCTGGTCCTCAGGGTGTGTTAGTGTGATCTTTCTGGAGTAGATACCACCAGAAAAATTTCCAACAATCCCATTAGAGCTAAATCCCAGCTACCAGAACTTCTCATGTAGAACTCTGCACCAGTCCCAACCTGGGAGTGCATTAATCTAGCTCTTCCAGACAAAACTCTGATAGACAGTGCTTCCTATTCCATCCCACCTTGCACCTCATCCTTCCCTGGTGAGCAGAGAAGCTGAAAGCTATTTCAACCAGTTTTGGTTTCACTCCAGCTGGCAGCTCAGGGATCGACACAAAAGGAGGAAGGGTTTTTCTTGTTAAGTGCTACATAGCCCAAGAAGAAATGGAAAGAAGGGCAGTGAGCATAGGCAGTGAATATACATCCTTGACCATAGTTACAACCCAGTCAGTGAAGACCATTCTTTCACTTTTCATAAATTCCTTTTGTGAGTGTTGTTCTTATATTTGTTGATTGATTTGTGTATAACACATATGTATGTAAGTGTGCATATAAATACACATCTGTTTCTTTTTATTATTTTTTTCTTTTTCTTATTTCATTGTTTTGTTTTGTTTTATTGTTTGAGGGTTGGTCACAGGGGGAGGTTGTTGGCTTTTTATTTTGTTTTGTTTTTATTTTTGCTTTTATTTCCCCTGTTACTTTCTCTCCCTCCTTAACCCTCTGATAGCCAGATTTTCTTCTTCTCTCCCTCTAAGACTCCCCCATTTCTTTCTCTCTGCTTTCTCTATTTTCATATTTTGAATATTCTAAACTTTCTTTTACCTTCCTGCTCCATTTTCTTTCTTCTTAAGTGTATTTTCCATCTTTTTTTTTTTTTTAGTTGAAGATGGACACAATGTCCTTTTTTTATTTGCTTATTTTTTTAATGTGGTGCTGAGAATCGAACCCAGTGCCTGACATGTGCTAGGCAAGTGCTCTACCACTGAGCCACAACCCAGCCCTCCATCTTTTAGGACTACTTCATTTAAACAATTCCTGTCCCCACCATTCATGTTGTGCTTATTAGCACTGTGGATGTCAAAGCTGTTTACTTTAATGCTAGATCTAGTTGCTATTGTTAATTGCTGACCCCACCATTCCTGTTTTTGAGGTTATTAGTGTCATAGATGTCATAATAGACACCTGGTGTTTATTTTAGTGTTGTATATTGTTTGCTGTTCTTGTTTCCATTGTTTATTTCCCCTTTTCTGTGAGATGCTGGGAATCTAGTGTGACACCAAGAATCCACAGGATAGGTACTCAGTTGCTGACCTACACCCCAATCCAGCTAAGAGACAATGTGCCTAGAGTCACACACAAGCTAACACTGCTCAAACTTCAGCAACACTTTAACACAAAGAATAGGAAAAACAAAAATTGCAAACTGACAATGAGTTCCCAAGTAGGAACAGCTGGAACATGGTGGGCAGCCTCGGGTCCCACTCACAGTCTTCCATTCCTATAGAACAACAAAGAGAAATAATGACTGTGGACACCATACCTATGGAGCCTCTATATAGATTGCTCCCATAACTTTTTAGAACATACAGAGTTGTCAGGTTTATAAAAACAATCACAGAGAGTGTGTCTCAAATAAACTGCTGTATACAACTTACTTACCTGATTTTTAAGAAGGACCTCACTCTTGTGAGACCTACAGAGGAAGTGGGATCATCAAGTTCAAACTCAATACACACTGTATCAGAGTACACCAACCAGCACCAAAGAACCAGCAGGCAAACTATACTACAAAACCTATTTGGAAATATGTTCAACAATTCACAACAACCATACACCCCAGACTATTTCACCCAGAGAAGACTATGCCCAAAAAATTCCCTCACATAAAAGCAGAAAAGAAATGCATCTCAACAGATTCACAAATCTAAACACAGGAATACAAGAAATCTGAAAAACCAAGGTGTATTAGCCAACTTTTCATTGCTGTGACCAAAACGCCTGACAATAACAACTTAGAGGAGGAAAAGTTTATTTGGGGCTTATGGTTTCAGAGGCTCAGTGCATGATCAGTCAATCCCTTTACTCTAGGCCTAAGTGAGACCAAACACCATGGTAGAAGGGCATGGCAAAGGAAAGTTGCTCAGTTCAGAGCAGCTGAGATGCTATGAGAGAAGAGAAGAGAGAGGGGAGAGGGAAAGGGCATGAGAGAGAGAGAGAGAGAGAGAGAGAGAGAGAGAGAGAGAGAGAGAACACGCTGTTGAAGTGCCAGGAGCAAAATATAAACCTCAAAGACATGCCTCCAGTGACTTCTTTCCTCCAGCCACAACCTACCTGACTACAGTTACCACCCAGTACAATAATTCTTTCAAATTATTAATCCAGCAAATGAATTAATCCACTGATGAGATTTCTCAAAATCTGATCATTTCACCTCTGAACATTCCTGCATTATCTCACACATGAGTTTTGCAAAGTAATATGACATCCGCTAAGGTTCATAATTCACCAGCAAAGATATGCAAAGATATCAAAGTGGAAGAAGTAGTGGATAAAAAATTCTAAAGAATAATTTTACCAAACAAACAAAAAACCTAGGGAATACCAAGAGAACACAGAAAACAGCCGCATGAGTTGCATGAATTAAGGAAGTCGGTACAGGGTATGAGTGATGAATCCAACAACAAAGAGATAGAGATATTAAAACCAAACAAAATTTTGGAAATGAAAGGCACAAAAGAAATCAAATAAAAAATTCAATTAAGGAGAAAAGAGAGAAAGGAAAGCGTGAGGAGCCGCTGCCACCGCCACCAGCTCAACGGCGCCAGACCGCAGTCCACGGAGCACCCACCCGGCCACCGCCGGTCCAGTCCGCCGCATCCTCGGACTTCTTTCAGCGATCTGTTAAAACGTGGTGGATTACTATGAAGTTCTAGGCATGCAGGAACATGCCTCACCCAAGGACATCAAACAGGCATATGGGAAACTGGCACTAAAGTGACATCCAGATGAAAATCCTGAGAATAAAGAAGAAACAGAGAGAAAATTCAAACAAGTAGCTGAGGCATAGGAGGGGTTGTCAGATGCTAAAAAGTGGGACACTAAGACGAATCTGGCAAGGAAGGCTTAAAGGGTGGAGGTGGAGGTGGAAGTCATTTTGACAGTCCTTTTGAGTTTGGCTTCACATTCTGGAACCCCGATGATGTCTTCAGGGAATTTTCTTGGTGGAAGGGACCCGTTTTAGTTTGACTTCTCTGAAGACCCATTTGAAGACTTTTTTGGGAACCGAAGGAGTCTCGTAGGAAGCAGAAACCGAGGTGCGGGCTCATTTTTCTCAGCTTTCAGTGGATTTCCATCATTGGGAGCTGAATTTTCTTCATTTGATACAGGATTGACTTCATTTGGGTCACTAGGTCACCGTGGACTTACTTCATTCTCTTCTACATCATTTGGAGGCAGTGAGATGGGTAACTTCAAATCTATATCAACTTCTACCAAAAGAGTAAATGGCAGAGAAATCACTACAAAAGGAATTATCGAGAATGGTCAAGAAAGAGTACAGGTTGAAGAAGACGTCCAGTTAAAGTCCTTAAGGATAAATGGTAAGGAGCAGCTACTATGCTTGGGTAACAAGTAATTCAATGCACACATTTAACAGAAATGTTAAGCTATAACAAGCGCCATTTGAGAATTAACAGGAACTTTTTTTTTTTTTTTTTTGACGATTTTAGATGAACTCGACTTTCAGTATAATTGTACCTAATCCAAAGTATTTATAAACAGCTCCCTGGAGCCCTATTTGTAATAAACTTTTGAGTTTATTGTTGGAACCACACAATAGCCCTATTTTTTTCCCTTAACATTGTTGTAATTTCTGTATGCACTCTGCTTTTTTATTAAACGTAATCCAAGTTGAGCCTTGACTTTGAGCAGTGTTAGGACAAGATCGTATTCTAACACCAGCAAGGATCTGCTTTCATTCTGTTTGACATGTGAGCCAAATAGTGTCAGCCTGCTGTGAGCTAACATTGCCAGGATGAGTCTCCTGGAGAAATTTTTTTTTTCAGTATTTAGTAATGAAAGATATTAATGCATTAATGGTAATACATTTCTGGTTCAATATAAATTTAAGCATGTTTTCTAGTTGTACATGAATGCTGGCAGCTTGGTAAAGTTTTGACAATTGTTTAAGTATGTAATGTTAAGCTTAGGTTTAAAAAAGCTGGTAAACTGTGTCTTTGTCCTTTGCTTTAAAAATAAAAAAAAAAGAAGAAGAAAATAAATGTGAATGTGTTTGGTATATTCTTTTCCAAAAAAAAAAAATTCAGTTGACAGTCTCTCCAATGGAGTAGATCATGCAGAAGACAAAATCCCAAAGCTGGAAAATGAAGTGGCCAGCTTTAAAGATTAAGACAGTATTAAAGGCTGGGGAGATAGCTCAGTTGGTAAAGTGCTTGCCTTACAAGCACAAGGCCCTGGGTTTGATCCCCAGCACCACAAAAAAAAAAAAAAAAAAAAAGACAGTATTAAAGAACTTCCCATGCGACTTTATAATTAAATTGCCTAACCTACAGAGCAAGGTTAGAATTTTGGTTTTGTTGTCTGGTTTCATTTTGCTTTGCTTTTAGTGCATTATAGTTATATGTAATAGTGGGATATATTTTGTCATATTCATAAATGTATATAACACAGTTTTCTCCATTAAAATCCCCATTACTATCCCTTTCCCCCATCCCTCCCCTTAATTCCCTTCTTCTGTTCTATTGGTCTTCTTGCTATTTACTTATTTTTTAATTGATGCATTAGAGTTAAATATAAAACTGGTATGTATTGTGATATGTGATAAATATGCACATAGCATATTTTGGTCAACTTTATTCCCCAGTTCTTCCCCTTTACCTCTCCTCCTTCTCCACCCTTGGTACCCTGCTTCATCTCTACTATTTTTTCTTCTATTTGTCCGGGAATGTATTTCCCATTGCTATGCACAGACTTAGAATTTATATGGATCGATCTGCTGAATGTACCACCACAAGCCATATAGGAAAAGATAATATTTATTAAGACATATAAAGTATATACAAAAGGAAAACCATCCCAGGTAGCATACCAACTCAGCACTGGAGGGATATCACAGGCATTTCACAGCATACATAACCAAAGAAAGCAGTCTTGTCACCTTTGAGTTCTTCTCATCTCTCTTAAATACACTGAAGTAGACATATAAAGTTATTGTCTGGAGCCACTGGGCTCAGTGCCATCAGTATGTTTGGTCTCCAGACCTGGATCTGACCAGGAGCCAGCCCTTGAGAGTAGAAACCAGATGTCTTTAAGTTTTTTAATGTTCTCAGACAGAGAGCTTATCTGTCCATGAACAGGGCACTGCCAGACCACTAAGTTTCGCATGCAAATTGTTTACTTCTGGCCCTGATTTCACCTTTTGGAAGCACTGTTAAACAAGACTTCATTTTTCTCTACACTATTTTCACAAGATCTCCTTTTTTAATTCATTTTATTAAATTTCTGGAGCTTTCACATATAAGCAAAAAACATTTGACCATTGACTTCCTCAGCATAGTTTATTTCAGTTAGCATAATGTCCAATTCATTTACCAGTAAATGCAAGGATAAACTTTTAAAAGCCTCAAGAAAAAAATGTCAGGTCACATTTGGAGGTAAACCAATCAGAATTACTTCTGATTACTTAGCATCAACTCTAAAATCCAGGAAAGAAAATAATTGTCAGCAGCTTGATCAGAATTCCTGTCTTGCTGTCACTCCCTGTGTCTCTTGTCCCTTTCATTCCTACTCTCTTAGGTTCGCCGTACTGCGTTGATGTCCCGCAGGCCAGGACAGTTGGCGCCCAACGTGGTTGACTCGAGCCTTTTGTCTGAGAAGCGAACGCCGCCCTCCGGGGAAGCCTTGGCCAAGCGGGATTCGGGATCGCCTCGGTAAACGCGACAGGGAGTCAGATCCAGGAGGAGAGTGAGGCTGGCGCAAGGTTTTTTCAAGATGGCGGACTAGAGGGCGGCTGCATTTCACGTTGCTCCAGGACGCAAGATTAAAAAGAGGAGATAGTGAGAGACTTGGGACCAACTCAAAGCTGCCAGGTGAGTCTCTCCCATTGGGGAGGCGTCCTGGATGGGGCGGTAGCCCCGGAATGGAGGGAACTTTGTGAAGTAGAGTTGCTCGGCGAGACGCCCCTCCCCCCAATGGAGCGGTAAACACAGACAACTGGGAACATCGTAGAGGAGGTGGCTCAGCACAGCGCTTGGACTTGGAGCAACCACTGGGGCTCCGGGCAGCTGCCTGAGGAGGAGCTGCGTGGCGAGCTGTTTGGACGCAGAACGACCGCTTCTGAACTCAGGGGGGCTTCCCGGAGAAAGAGGAGGAGCACGGCGGGTTGCTTGGTCTAGGAGTGACTACATCAGAGTCACAGGCAGTAGCCAGAGGAGGAGCTGTGTGGCGAGCTGTTTGGACTCAGAACGACCACTTCTGAACACCGGGGGGGGTTGCCCGGAGGAAGAGGAGAAGTGCGGTGGGTCACTTGGTCTAGGAGTGACTGCATCAGAGACACAGGCAGTTGCCAGAGGAGGTGGGAGTGGTGAATTGATGGTCTAAAAGCGACGGCTCCTGAACACCGGTGGCCTGCCTGGAGGAGGAGCACGGTGGGTCACTTGGTCTCGGAGCCACCGCTCCTGAACACCCGGGGGGCTACCCTGAGAAGGAGGAGGAGGAACAGGGCGGGTCACTTGGACTTGGAGTGACTGCCTAGGGCTACGGGTGGTTGGCGGGAGGAGGAGACGCGAAGTGAGTTGCTTGGACTCCTAGTGACTGCGTCGGAAACCGGGCAGCTGTCCGGAGGAGGAGGTGTGTGGCGGGTCTCTGGGTATTGGAGCTATTGTATGGGGCTCCAGGTGGCGGCTCAGAGGAGGGGCCGCATAGCCAGGCGATTAGGTGCAGAGCAGGGTCCCAGGAGCTAGGTGGCTTCTTGCTGGAAGAGCCACACAGAGACACGCTTAGGGGAAGAGTGAAGTTTCCAGGACTGCGGGCAGATTCTCTGAGGAGAGGCAGTCTAAGGAGACTCGCCTGCGAAGGGTGAGGCTCCCAGGCCCAGGAGGTAGGTCCGGGCCCCTGGGAACGTTGCAGAGGAAGACAGCCCAGCCCAGGCGGTAGTTGTAGATTGAAGGGAACCTCTAGGAGGGGAACTGACCAGCGAGATCTTCCCACCGGGTGAGTCTTCCCTGCCAGGTGAGGTTTTCCCACAAGGACGGTAAAAACAGAGACACAGGCACAAACAGACCTTACCTCAGCCCGCAGCCTAGTTCCCCGTTGGATGACCATTGGTCAACAAGTGGAGGCACCTCTGCCCACTAGCAGGGAATATACACCACCTGAGGGTCACCACCCCTAGAGAGGCAGCTTCTTCGTGGAGCTCCGCATTATCAACTTCCTCCAAGACTTCAGGCTACTGAAGGATAAGAGGGGATATACTAGCAATCTTCAGGGACATTATAAGTCGATAGAGGAAATCTGCAATATCTTAATGACCCACTGATTCCTGAACAATATGAGAAAAAAAGGGAAGAAAATGCCCCAAACAAATCTAGATGTTACATAAATAAAATCCAGCGACAGCATGGCAGAAGAAATGACAGAAAGGGAGTTCAGAATGTACATAATTAAAATGATCAGGGAAGCAAACGATGAGATGAAAGAGCAAATGCAGGCATTGAATGATGAGATGAAAGAGCAAATGCAGGCATTGAATGATCGCACCAATCAACAGTTAACAGAGTAAATTCAAGAACCAAAAGATCATTTCAATAAAGAGTTAGAGATATTGAAAAAAAAACAAACAGAAATCCTTGAAATGAAGGAAACAATAAACCAAATTAAGAACTCCATAGAAAGCATAACCAATAGGATAGAACACCTGGAAGACAGAACCTCAGATATTGAAGATAAAATATTTAACCTTGAAAACAAAGTTGAATAAACAGAGAAGATGGTAAGAAATCATGAACAGAATCTGCAAGAACTATGGGATATCATGAAAAGGCCAAATTTGAGAATTATTGGGATTGAGGAAGGCTTAGAGAAACAAACCAAAGGAATGAACAATTTATTCAATGAAATAATATCAGAAAATTTCCCAAATCTGAAGAATGAAATGGAAAATCAAGTCCAAGAGGCTTATAGGACTCCAAATACACAAAATTACAACAGACCCACACCAAGGCACATTATAATGAAAATACCTAACATACAAAATAAAGACAGAATTTTAAAGGCTGTGAGAGAAAAGAACCAAATTACATTCAGGGGAAACCAATAAGAATATCAGCAGATTTTTCAATCCAGACCCTAAAAGCTAGAAGGACCTGGACCAAATTTTTCAAGCTCTGAAAGAAAATGAATGCCAACCAAGAATCTTATACCCAGCAAAACTTACCTTCAAATTTGACGATGAAATAAAATCATTCCATGATAAACAAAAGCTAAAAGAATTTATAAAAAGAAAGCCAGCATTACAGAACATTCTCAGCAAAATATTCCATGAGGAAGAGATGAAAAACAAAGAAGCAAATCAGCAAAGGGAGGAATTATCCTAAAGGAACTGTCAAATAAAGGACGAACCAAGATGTGTCAAAAAAGTAATAAATAAATAAATAAAATTCTAAATATGAACCAAATGACCAGGAATACAAATCATATCTCAATAATAACCCTGAATGTTAATGGCCTGAATTCATCAATCAAAAGACATAGACTGGCAGATTGGATTAAAAAGAAAGATCCAACAATATGTTGCCTGCAAGAGACTCACCTCATAGAAAGAGATACCCATAGGCTAAAGGAGAAAGGATGGGGAAAAACATACCATGCACATGGACTCAGCAAAAAAGCTGGAGTATCCATCCTCATTTCAGATAATGTGGACTTCAAGCCAATGTTAGTCAGAAGGGATAAAGAAGGACATTTCATACTGCTTAAGGGAAGCATAAATCAGCAAGACATAACAATCATAAATATCTATGCCCCAAACAGTGGCTCATCCATGTATGTTAAACAAATCCTTCTCAATCTCAGAAACCAAATAGACCATAACACAATAATACTAGGTGATTTTAACATGCCTCTCTCACCACTGGACAGATCTTCCAAACAAAAATTGAACAAAGAAACCATAGATCTCAATAACACAATCAATAATTTAGACTTAACAGACATTTATAGAATATACCATCCAACCAAGAGCAAGTACACTTTCTTCTCAGCAGCACATGGATCCTTCTCTAAAATAGACCATATATTATGCCACAAAGCTAATGTCAGCAAATACAAGAAGATAGAGACACTACCCTGTATTCTATCAGATCATAATGGATTGAAGTTAGAAATAAATGAAAGAGTAAAAAACAGAAACTACTCCAACACCTGGAGATTAAACAATATGCTATTGAATGATGAATGGATAACAGAAGATATTAGGAAGGAAATTAAAAAATTCTTAGAGGTAAATGAGAACAAAGAAACATCATATCAAAATCTCTGGGACACTATGAAAGCAGTACTTAGAGGAAGATTTATTTCATGGAGCACATTCAATAAAAGAAGCAAAACTCAACAAATAAACAACCTAACACTACAGCTCAAAGCCCTAGAAAAAGAAGAACAGACCAACACCAAAAGTAGTAGAAGACAGGAAATAGTTAAACTCAGAGCTGAAATCAACAAAATTGAAACAAAAGAAACAATACAAAAAATTGACAAAATAAATAGTTGGTTCTTCGAAAAATAAACAAAATTGATAAACCTTTAGCCACACTAACAAAGAGAAGATGAGAGAAAACCCAAATCACTAAAATTCGGAATGAACAAGGAAATATCACAACAGACACAAGTGATATGCAAAACATAATTAGAAGTTATTTTGAAAATTTATACTCCAACAAAATAGAAAATTTCGAAGACATCAACAGGTTTCAAGAGACATATGAATTGCCTAAACTGAACGAGGAGGACATACACAATTTAAATAGACCAATTTCAAGTAATGAAATAGAAGAAGTCATCAAAAGCCTACCAACAAAGAAAAGTCCAGGACCAGATGGGTTCTCAGCCCAGTTCTACAAAACCTTTAAAGAAGAGCTCATTCCAATACTTCTCAAAGTATTCCGTAAAATAGAAGAGGAGGGAACCCTCCCAAACTCATTCTATGAAGCCAATATTACCCTGATACCTAAACCAGACAGAGACACATCGAGGAAAGAAGATTTCAGACCAATATCCTTAATGAACATCGACGCAAAAATTCTCAACAAAATTTTAGCAAATCGCATACAAAAACATATTAAAAAGATAGTGCATCATGATCAAGTGGGTTTCATCCCAGGGATGCAAGCTTGGTTCAACATCAGGAAATCAATAAATGTAATTCACCATATCAATAGACTTAAAGTCAAGAATCACATGATTATTTCAATAGATGCAGAGAAAGCATTTGATAAAATACAGCACCGCTTCATGCTCAAAACACTAGAAAAAATTGGGATAGTGGGAACATTCCTTAACATTGTAAAGGCCATCAATGCTAAAACCATGACTAATATCATTCTAAATGGTGAAAAACTGAAAGCATTCCCCCTAAAAACTGGAACAAGGCAAGAATGCCCTCTTTCACCACTTCTTTTCAATATCATCCTTGAAACTCTAGCCAGAGCAATCAGACAGACCAAAGAAATTAAAGGGATACGAATAGGAAATGAAGAACTCAAACTATCCCTATTTGCTGATGATATGATTGTATACTTAGAGGAACCAGGAAATTCCACCAGAAAACTTTTAGATCTCATAAGTGAATTCAGTAAGGTAGTGGGATATAAGATCAATGCACATAAATCTAAGGCATTTTTATACATAAGCAATGAATCTTCAGAAAGAGAAATTAGGAAAACTACCCCATTCACAATAGCATCGAAAAAAATAAAATACTTGGGAATCAATCTCACAAAAGAGGTGAAAGACCTCTACAATGAGAACTACAGAACACTAAAGAAAGAAATTAAAGAAAACCTTAGAAGATGGAAAGATCTCCCATGTTCTTGGATAGGAAGAATTAATATTGTCAAAATTGCCATACTACCAAAAGTGCTATACAGATTCAATGCAATTCCAATTAAAGTCCCAATGATGTACCTTACAGAAATAGAGCAAGCAATTATGAAATTCATCTGGAAGAATAAAAAACCCAGAATAGCTAAAGCAATCCTTGGCAGAAAGAGTGAAGCAGGGGGTATCGCAATACCAGATCTTCAACTCTACTACAAAGCAATAGTAACAAAAACGGCATGGTATTGGTACCAAAATAGAAAGTTGGATCAATGGTACAGAATAGAGGATACAGACACAAACCCAAATAAATACAATTTTCTCATACTAGACAAAGGGGCCAAAAATATGCAATGGACAAAAGATAGCCTCTTCAACAAATGGTGCTGGGAGAATTGGAAATCCATATGCAACAGAATGAAACTAAACCCATATCTCTCACCATGCACGAAACTAAACTCAAAATGGATTAAGGATCTCGGAATCAGACCAGAGACTTGCATCTTATAGAAGAAAAAGTAGGTCCAGAGCTTCAACATGTCGGCTTAGGACCAGACTTCCTCAACAGGACTCCCATAGCACAAGAAATAAAAGCAAGAATTAATAACTGGGATAGATTCAAACTAAAAAGCTTTCTCTCAGCAAAGGAAACTATCAGCAATGCGAAGAAAGAGCCTACAGAGTGGGAGAAAATCTTTGCCAGTCATACTTCAGATAGAGCACTAATCTCCAGAATCTATAAAGAACTCAAAAAACTCTACACCAAGAATGCAAATAATCCAATCGACAAATGGGCTAAGGAAATGAATAGACACTTTACAGAAGAAGATCTACAAGCAATCAACAAACATATGGAAAAATGTTCAACATCTCTAGTAATAAGAGAAATGCAAATCAAAACCACCCTAAGATTCCATCTGACCCCAATTAGAATGGCGATTATCAAGAATACAAGCAACAACAGGTGTTGGCAAGGATGTGGGGAGAAAGGTACACTCATACATTGCTGGTAGGGCTGCAAATTAGTGCAGCCACTCTGGAAAGCAGTGTGGAGACTCCTTAGAAAACTTGGAATGGAACCACCATTTGACCCAGCTATCCCACTCCTTGGCCTATACCCAAAGGACTTAAAATCAGCATATTACAGAGATACAGCCACATCAATGTTCATAGCTGCTCAGTTCACAATAGCCAGATTGTGGAACCAACCTAGATGTCCTTCAATTGATGAATTGATAAAGAAACTGTGGTATATATATACAATGGAATATTACTCCACCATGAAGAATGATAAAATTATGGCATTTGCAGGCAAATGGATGAAACTGGAGAATATCATGCTAAGTGAGATAAGCCAATCTCAAAAAACCAAAGGACAAATGATATCGCTAATAAGTGGATGATGACACATAATGGGGGGTGGGAGGGGTTAGTGTTAGGGTTAGAGTTAGGGTTAGGGAGGGGGGCAAGAATGGAGGAAGGAAGGACTGTATAGAGGGAAAAGAGGGGTGGGAGGGGTGGGGGGAAGGGGAAAAAGTAACAGAATGAATCAAACAACATTACCCTATGTAAATTTATGATTACACAAATGGTATGCCTTTACGCCATATACAAACAGAGAAACAACATGTATCCCATTTGTTTACAACAATAATTAAAAAAAAATCCCAATAACATTCTTCATAGAACTAGAAAAAGCAATCCTGAAATTCATTTTGAAAAATAATAGGTCCAGAATAGCCAAAGCAATCCTTAGCAAGGAAAGTGAAGAGGGAGGCATCACAATACCACAGAGCTATAGTAATAAAAACAGCATGGTATTGGCACCAAAATAGGCAGGTAGACCAATGGTACAGAATAGAAGACACAGAGACAAACTTACATAAATGCAACTATCTCATATTAGACAAAGGTGCCAAAAACATTCACTGGGAAAAATGGAAAGCCACATATAACAAAATGAAGTTAAACCTTTATCTATCACCCTGCATGGAACTCAACTCAAGGTAGATCAAAGACTTAGGCACTAGAACAAAGACCCTGAGGCTATTAGAAGAAAAATCAGGCCCAAATGTTCACCATGTCGACCTAGAATCTGACTTCCTTAACTAGACTTGTTTTTCAAAAGAATAAATTCAATTATTAGTATATTTTGAATCTTATCAATAAAAAAGTCATAGAAACTTTTCTCATTATGTGTTTACATATCCTTAATTCAGCCCCTTGACCTACAAAGATTAAACTATTTAGGATCTGGGCCTCTGTAGGAAATGTCTGTCAACCTGCTGTGTAGCGGTGATTTGTAGTGCCCTTTGGATGGTTAGTTCTGAGTCAACCTGGCAGGCAGTAGTCTCCAGTCATTCAGTCGAACACTAACTAAGGTGATGCTTGCTGCAAAGTATTCTGTAGATGTTATTAAAATCTACCATCACTTGACCTTAAATAAAGGTTATTATTATCCTCAGTAATCTAGGTTGGCCTAATTCAATCAGTTGACTGACTTTAAGAGGACTGAGTTTCCTCAGAAAAGAAGAAATTCATCTGTGGCAGCAGCTTCTGCTCCTGTCTGAGAGTTTCCAGCCTGTCCTGCCGGCCCAGATAGGCAATATTTTTTAGTTTCTGCCAGCCAAAGGGCAAAACCAGGGATATTGGTAGTTATGCACTGGAGAAAATGGGCTTTGAAACCTGAATTCTCCAGATTTCAGACTTGCCTAGCCAACTCCACAATCGCTTCAGCCAATTCCTTGTATAAATCTCTTGATTGATATCCTTAACCCACTGGTTCTGGTGGAACCCTGACTACTACAGCTGCTCTTTGTAAAGGCACCCCCTAAGTTTTGTTGCAAAAACTGAAAAGTTAATCACTTTAAATAAAGCAAAATTCATCTTAAAAAAAAAAAAAGAAAATAATTGTCAACCAAGATTGTTATATCCAGAAAAGCTACCCTTCAGAATTATAGCAGAAATAAATATCTACCAAGATAAGCAGGAATTAAAATAATTCATGAGTACTAAGCTAGCATTATAGAAAATACTTAAAGGAGCACTACACACAGAGTAAAATAAAAACAAACTTCAGAGCTAGTGAAAGGTAAATTTTATTGGAAGAGTAGTTAAACAAAAAAGAAACAGGACCAAATTGAACATTAGCTCAATCAAAATGCAGGAATTAGAACATTTATAATAACACAAAATGTAAATGATCTCAACTCTCCAATTAAAAGACTGGCAGAATGCATTCAAAAAATAAGACCCAACTACATGTTGATTCAAGAGACTTACCTTATACACAAAGACAGCCAAAGGCTGAAAATTAAGGGATAGAAAACATTCCATGTAAATGAAGCCCCAAAACAAGCAGGAGTTGCTACTGTCATATCCAACAAAGCAGACTTCAAGTTGAAATTACTCAGAAGAGACATAAAAAGTAACTTCATGCTGGTAGAGGGAACAATCTAACAAGAATATATAACAACAGTAAATATTTATTCCCCAAACATCACTATGCCTAATTACATAAAACAAACACTACTCAACTTAAAAACTCAGATAGACCCCAATACAATAATACCGGGTGATTTCACTAATAGGCCATCCAGATATAAACTCATTAAAGACTTTTCACACCTAAAAAATATTATAAATCAAATGGCCCTAACAGATATGTATAAATATTTCAACAAACAACAGCCAAATTGACTTTCTTCTCACCTCCTCATACAACTTTTTTCGATATAGGCCATATTTTAGGCCACAGAGTCTTAGCAAATAAAAAAAAATCAATATAATTCATTGGAATTCATGCTAAATGAGTTGATTTTAGGTGCTCTTCCTACAAAAAACAAATTTTTGGTAATTATGTGAGACAATGAATTAAAGTTAATTTGCTTCATTCTAGAAACATTTTTATTACCTATATGTACCCATAACATCATTCTGTATACCTTAAATGTACACAATAAGAATTTTAACAGAAAAAAATGTCGAACAGATGAATTCCATTGAAGAAATATAGTTTATCAAAACACTAGCCCTCAAAAAATGACACAGGCTAAAATGAAATGGTTTTAAAAGCAGATTGTAGCAAACCTTCAGAGACTATATTATACCAAAGTTTCTGTGTTCCAAAGAGGAGGGAAGGGCAAAAAAAGTCTGCCTTATTTACCCTTCTAGATAGCTTTTTAACCTGACCCTATCCTGTATGCCAATGATTGCCTGAGCTCAGATTCTCATACTCTCTTACCTGAACTCTCTGATCTTTCCTCATCTAATTTTTTGCATGTTGAATCTAGGAAGGTAACTTTCTGAAAATAAAAACCTGATCACATCACTTCTCTCTTTAAAATCCTTCAAGATCTCCCCATTTACCCAGAATAAATTTTAAAATCTTTTTTTTTTTTATTTATTTTTTTACGTTTACATAGGGTAATGATGTTTCTTTTTTTTCCCTTCCCCCCATCCCTCCCACCCTTTTCCCTTTATACAGTCCTTCTTTCCTTCATTCTTACCGCTCTCCTTAGCCTAACTCTAAACCTAACCCTAAACCTAATGCTAACCCCTCCCACCCCCATTACATGTCCTCATCCGCTTATCAGCGAGATCATACGTCCTTTAGTTTTTTGAGATTGGCTTATCTCACTTAGCATGATATTCTCCAATTTCGACCATTTGCCTACAAATGCCATAATTTTCTCATTCTTCATTGCGGAGTAATATTCCATTGTATAAATATGCCACAGTTTCTTTATCCATTCATCAACTGAAGGGCATCTAGGTTGGTTCCACAATCTGGCTATGGTGAATTGAGCAGCAATGAACATTGATGTGGCTGTATCTCTGTAGTATGCTGATTTTAAGTCCTTTGGGTATAGACCAAGGAGTGGGATAGCTGGGTCAAATGGTGTTTCCATTCCAAGCTTTCTGAGGAATCTCCACACTGCTTTCCAGAGTGGCTGCACTAATTTGCAACCCCACCAGCAATGTATGAGTGTTCCTTTTTCACCACATCCTCGCCAACACCTATTGTTGCTTGTGTTCTTGATAATCGCCATTCTAATTGGGGTGAGATGAAATCTTAGGGTAGTTTTGATTTGCATTTCTCCTATTACTAGGGATGTTGAACATTTTTTCATATATCTGTTGATTACTTGTACATCTTCTTCTGTGAAGTGTCTGTTCATTTCCTTAGCCCATTTGTTGATTGGATTATTTGTATTCTTCGTGTAGAGTTTTTTGAGTTCTTTATAGATTCTGGAAATTAGCGCTCTATCTGAGGTATGGTTGGCAAAAATATTCTCCCACTCTGTAGGCTCTCTCTTCACATTTCTGATAGTTTCCTTTGCTGAGAGAAAGATTTTTAGTTTGAATCTATCCCAGTTGTTGATTCTTGCTTTTATTTCTTGTGCTATGGGACTCCTGTTAAGGAAGTCTGATCCTAAGCCAACAAGTTGAAGATTTGGACCTACTTTTTCTTCTATAAGATGCAGGGTCTCTGGTCTGATTCCAAGGTCCTTGATCCATTTTGAGTTGAGTTTTGTGTAGGGTGAGAGATAGGGGTTTAATTTCATTCTATTGCATATGGTTTTCCAGTTTTCCCAGCACCATTTGTTGAAGAGGCTATCTTTTCTCCATTGCATATTTTTGGCCCCTTTGTCTAGTATGAGAAAATTGTATTTATTTGGGTTTGTGTCCATGTCCTCTATTCTGTACCATTGATCTACCTGTCTATTTTGGTACCAATACCATGCCGTTTTTGTTACTATTGC
Organism: Sciurus carolinensis; assembly: GCF_902686445.1. Classification (NCBI taxonomy): domain Eukaryota; kingdom Metazoa; phylum Chordata; class Mammalia; order Rodentia; family Sciuridae; genus Sciurus; species Sciurus carolinensis. Next base: position 50,999,431 of record NC_062221.1, read on the forward strand.
TTTGTAGTAGAGTTGAAGATCTGGTATTGCAATACCCCCTGCTTCGCTCTTGCTACTGAGGATTGCTTTAGCTATTCTAGGTTTTTTATTCTTCCAGATGAATTTCATAATTGCTTGCTCTATTTCTGCAAGGTACATCATTGGGATTTTAATTGGAATTGCATTGAATCTGTATAGCACTTTAGGTAGTATAGCCATTTTGACAATATTAATTCTGCCTATCCAGGAACATGGGAGATCTTTCCATCTTCTAAGGTTTTCTTGAATTTCTTTCTTTAGTGTTCTGTAGTTCTCATTGTAGAGGTCTTTCACCTCTTTTGTGAGATTGATTCCCAAGTATTTTATTTTTTTTGATGCTATTGTGAATGGGGTAGTTTTCCTAATTTCTCTTTCTGAAGATTCATCACTTATGTATAAAAATGCATTGGATTTATGAGCATTGATCTTGTAACCTGCTATTTTACTGAATTCACTTATGAGTTCTAAAAGTTTTCTGGTGGAATTTCCAGGTTCCTCTAAATATATAATCATGTCATCAGCGAACAGGGATAGTTTGAGTTCTTCTTTTCCTATTCGTATCCCTTTAATTTCTTGGGTTTGTCTGATTGCTCTGGCTACAGTCTCAAGGACAATGTTGAATAGAAGTGGTGAAAGAGGGCATCCCTGCCTTATTCCAGTTTTTAGGGGGAACGCTTTCAGTTTTTCACCATTTAGAATGATATTAGCCATGGGCTTAGCGTAGAGTGCCTTTATAATGTTTAGGAATGTTCCCACTACCCCAATTTTTTCTAGTGTTTTGAGCATGAAGGGATACTGTATTTTATCGAATGCTTTTTCTGCATCTATTGAAATAATCATGTGATTCTTAACTTTAAGTCTGTTGATATGGTGAATGACATTTATTGATTTCCGAATGTTGAACCAACCTTGCATCCCTGGGATAAAACCCACTTGATCGTGGTGCACTATCTTTTTAATATGTATTTGTATGCGATTTGCTAAAATTTTGTTGAGAATTTTTGCATCGATATTCATTAAGGATATTGGTCTGAAATTTTCCTTCCTCGATGTGTCTCTGTCTGGTTTAGGTATCAGGGTGATATTGGCTTCATAGAACGAGTTTGGGAGGGTTCCCTCCTCTTCTATTTCATGGAATAGTTTGAGAAGTATTGGAATGAGCTCTTCTTTAAAGGTTTTGTAGAACTCGGCTGAGAACCCATCTGGTCCTGGACTTTTCTTTGTTGGTAGGCTTTTGATGACCTCTTCTATTTCATTGCTTGAAATTGGTTTATTTAGGTTGTGTATGTCCTCCTCGTTCAGTTTAGGTAATTCATATGTCTCTAGAAATTTGTTGATGTCTTCGAGGTTTTCTGTTTTGTTGGAGTATAGATTTTCGAAATAGCTTCTAATTATGTTTTGTATTTCACTCGTGTCTGTTGTGATGTTTCCTTGTTTGTTCCGAATTTTAGTAATTTGAGTTTTCTCCCTCTTTCTCTTTGTTAGTGTGGCTAAGGGTTTATCAATTTTATTTATTTTTTCAAAGAACCAACTATTTATTTTGTTAATTTTTCCAATTGTTTCTTTTGTTTCGATTTCGTTGATTTTGGCTCTGATTTTAACTATTTCCTGTCTTCTACTACTTTTGGTATTGGTCTGCTCTTCTTTTTCTAGCGCTTTGAGCTGTAGTGTTAAGTCGTTTATTTGTTGATTTCTACTTCTTTTTTTGAATGCGCCCCATGAAATAAATCTTCCTCTAAGTACTGCTTTCATAGTGTCCCAGAGATTTTGATATGATGTGTCTTTGTTCTTGTTTACTTCTAAGAATTTTTTTATTTCCCTCCTGAATTCTTCTGTTATCCATTCATCGTATAATAGTGTATTATTTAGTCTCCAAGTATTGGAGAAGTTTCTGTTTTTTATTCTGTCATTTATTTCTAATTTCAATCCATTATGATCTGATAGAGTACAAGGTAGTATCTCTATCTTCTTTTATTTGCTAACAGTAGCTTTGTGGCATAAAATATGGTCTATTTTAGAGAAGGATCCATGTGCTGTTGAGAAGAAAGTGTATTCGTTCTTTGTTGGATGGTATATTCTATATATGTCCGTTAAGTCTAAATTGCTGATTGTGTTGTTGAGATCTATAGTTTCTTTATTCAATTTTTGTTTGGACGATCTATCCAGTGGTGAGAGAGGTGTGTTAAAATCGCCTAGTATGATTGTGTTGTGGTCTATTTGATTTCTGTAATTGAGAAGGATTTGTTTGACGTACGTGGATGAGCCAATGTTCGGGGCATCGATATTTATGATTGTTATGTCTTGCTGATTTATGCTTCCCTTAAGCAGCATGTAATGTCCTTCTTTATCCCTTCTGACTAGTTTTGGTTTGAAGTCCACATTATCTGAGATGAGGATGGATACTCCAGCTTTTTTGCTGTGTTCGTGTGCATGGTATGTTTTTCCCCATCCTTTCACCTTTAGTCTATGGGTGTCTCTTTCTATGAGGTGAGTCTCTTGCAGGCAGCATATTGTTGGATTTTTCTTTTTAATCCAATCTGCCAGTCTGTGTCTTTTGATTGATGAATTCAGGCCATTAACATTCAGGGTTATTATTGTGATATGATTTGTATTCCCAGTCAATTGACTCATATTTGTTTTTGGCATGATTTGGTTTCTCCTTTATTTGGCTATTCCTTTAGGCTAGCACCTCCTGTTGCTGATTTGCATTGTTGTTTTTCATCTCTTCCTCATGGAATATTTTGCTGAGAATGTTCTGTAATGCTGGCTTTCTTTTTGTAAATTCCTTTAGCTTTTGTTTATCATGGAAGGATCTTATTTCATCGTCAAATTTGAAGGTAAGTTTTGCTGGGTATAAGATTCTTGGTTGGCATCCGTTTTCTTTCAGGGCTTGGTAAATGTTGTTCCAGGCCCTTCTGGCTTTTAGGGTCTGGATTGAAAAATCTGCTGATATTCTTATTGGTTTCCCTCTGAATGTAATTTGATTCTTTTCTCTCGCGGCCTTTAATATTCTGTCTTTATTTTGTATGTTAGGTATTTTCATAATAATGTGCCTTGGTGTGGGTCTGTTGTAATTTTGTATGTTTGGAGTTCTATAAGCCTCTTGTACTTGGTTTTGCATTTCATTCTTCAGATTTGGGAAATTTTCTGATATTATTTCATTGAATAGATTGTTCATTCCTTTGGTTTGTTTCTCTAAGCCTTCCTCAATCCCAATAATTCTTAAATTTGGCCTTTTCATGATATCCCATCATTCTTGTAGATTCTGTTCATGATTTCTTACCATCTTTTCTGTTTGGCCAACTTTGCTTTCAAGATTAAATAATTTGTCCTCAATGTCTGAGGTTCTGTCTTCCAGGTGCTCCATTCTATTGGTTATGCTTTCTATGGAGTTTTTAACTTGGTTTATTGTTTCCTTCATTTCAAGTATTTCAGTTTGGTTTTTTTTCAGTATCTCTAACTCTTTATTGAAATGATCTCTTGCTTCCCGTATTTGGTCTTTTAACTGTTGATTGGTGCGATCATTTAATGCCTGCATTTGCTCTTTCATCTCCTCCTTCAATGCCTGCATTTGCTCTTTCATCTCCTCATTTGCTTCCCTGATCGTTTTAATTACGTACATTCTGAACTCCCTTTCTGACATTTCTTCTGCTGTGCTGTCATTGGGTTTTATTGATGTAGTATCTAGGTTTGTTTGGGACATTTTCTTCCCTTGTTTTCTCATATTGGTCAGTTGTCAGTGGGACTCTGAGATATTGCAGTTTTCCGCTATTGGCTTATAGTGTCCCGGTAGATTTCCAGTGTATCACCTCCCAGCCTTCAGTAGCCTGATGTCCTGGAGGAATCTGATAATGCAGTGCATCCGAAGAAAACTGCCCCTACCCCCTACTGGTTCCACGGTTTGGAGCTGGCTCTGTGCAGAAAGGCTCTCACTGTGGGCCTGCACCGTGCAGCTGGCCGTGTAGGAGGAGCTCACTGCCGGAGTGTGGAAGGCTAGCTTGGGAAGACTCTAGCTGCCCTGCCTGGCTCCGATAAGCCACCTCTATCTGGGCCTGCCACCCGGGCCGAGCTTTACCCAGTGGGCAGACTCACCCGTGGCTCTATTTCAGTCTGAGTCTCTCAATGCCTCCCTTCTTAACTCCTGGGTTCTGGAGCGACAGGGGGTGCAATCTCCCTCTAGGCCGCCATCTTGGATCGCCCCGAGAAGAGAGCCTGCAGCCGGAGTGGGCAGAGCCGCCTGAAGAGGCCTCTGGCTGCCCTGCCCTGATCCCAGAGGCTGTTTGCGGATCAAGGCTCTCCGTTGCTTCGGGGGCTTGTGGCTGGTTCTATGTAGAAAGTCTCTCACTGGGCGGTCAGCTCCGAGAGGCTAGCCTTGAACGGCACCTCCCACCGCAGGGGTCCAGACTACTTGGGGAAGTCTCTGGCTGCCCTGTCTGGACCCTGAATCTGCTTGCGTGCCAGAGTACGCTGAGCTGCACTGGCTCCGGGACTCGGAGCTTGTTCTGGTCAGAAAGGCTCTCACCAGCGGGCCAGTTCCATTCCGAGAACCTGGAGAAGCTGGCTGTGTGGGCGGGGCCCACCGCCGGAGTGCGCAGGGCTGCCTGTGGATGACTCTAGCTGCCCTGC